>NC_057801.1:57535689-57835689 GCF_018294505.1 Triticum aestivum | reverse complement strand
ATAGACATTGAGTGCAAGCATGAGTAGGATATAATCCACCATGAACATAAATATCATGGAGGCTATGTTGATCTTGTTTCAACTACATGTGAACATGTGCCAAGTCAAGCCACTCGAATCATTCAAAGGAGGATACCACCCTATCATACCACATCACAACCATTTTAATAGCATGTTGGCACGCAAGGTAAAACATTATAAACTCCTAGCAAATTAAGCATGGCATAAGCAACTATAATCTCTAATTGTCATTGCAAACATGTTTATTCATAATAGGTTTTATCAGGAATGATGAACTAATCATATTTACAAAAACAAGATAGGTCGAGTTCATACCAGCTTCTCTCATCTCAATCATTTCATCATATATCGTCAGTATCGCCTTTCACTTGCACGACCGAACGGTGTGGGTAATAATAATAGTGCACGTGCATTGGACTAAGCTGGAATCTGCAAGCATGCAATTTAAGGGAGAAGACAAGATAATATGGGCTCTTGGTTAAATCAACAATAATGCATATGAGAGCCACTCAACATTTTCATCATGGTCTTCTCCTCTCGACCCCCAAAGAAAAGAAAAGAAATAAAACTACTTACACGGGAAAGCTCCCAACAAGCAAAAGAAGAACGAGAATTTTTTTTGAGTTTTCTTTTAGTTACTACTACTACAGGCATGGAAAGTAAACTAGCTAAAAGCTATAACTAACTTTTTTTTGTTTTTCTTAAGGTTATTCAAACACACAAGAAAAAGACTTAGAAAAGAAAATAAACTAGGATGGATAGTACAATGGAAAAGTATGAGCACCGACAACTGGAATGAGTGTGTGAACATGAATATAATGTCAGTGAGAAATACGTACTCCCCCAAGCTTAGGCTTTTGGCCTAAGTTGGTCTATGCCCATGGATCGAAGCTGTAGCTGGGGTCGTACTGAGATGCAGCGATGACTGCCTCATGAGCTACAGCTTGGAGGCGGGCTGCCTCCGTCATCCTCTCGTACTCGTTTGCCTCCTCCCTGGTTATAATATATCTCCTTTCTGCTTGAAAGTCAAAGAAACCAGGAGCAGGGAGAGCAATATGGATAGTGCGATGTTTGTCAAAGATTAGTCGGTATTGGAGGAACTGTTCATTCCTCTCTAAAAACTGATGGCTGACCATGGCATTATAATCTAGATAAGCAGGAGGCAAGTCCATATCATTTTCATGTATGGTATCTCAAGAAAATTAGCCACATGGGTTGCATAAATTCCACCAAACAAGTCTCCATTTAAACTATTATTATACAACCTACGTGCAACAATGGCCCCCAAGTTATATTATTTATCTCCTAACACCGCACTCTTGATAACACTAATATCTGGAACACACATGTGACATGACTTGTCCTTGCCATTTATGCATCTACCTATAAAGAGAGCAAAATAATGTATAGCAGGAAAATGAATTCTCCCTATGGTAGCTTGTGCTATTTCTCTAGATTCCCCCACTGTGATACTAGCAAGAAAATCCTTAAATTCAGATTTGCGAGGTTCACTAGCACTACCCCATTGCGGGAGTTTACAAGCAGTAGTAAAATCTTCTAAGTCCATGGTATAATATTTATCATAAAGATCAAATAGGACATTGTGAGAATTGCGTGAAGATGTAAATTTAAACCTCCTCACAAAGGAATCCGTTAAGCGATAATATTGAGGGCACTTATCTAGCGTGAAGTCCTCAAGATCAGCATTACACACATATGCGTCGAATTCATCCTTAATGCCTGCATGGACCATAAACTCCTCTGACGGCCATTCACAAGGCCGTACTTGAGCTTCCCACGGTAGTTCATCGTCCTGCTCACGTATTGCGGGCCTGGGTCCTTGCTTTCTTGAAGAACCACCTTGATATATTTTCCTTAACATATTTCTTCCTCTGAAAATTTTAGTAACTCAAAATAAAAGTGAACCAGAGTCAAAAAACTTGATAGCAACTACTCCCACAAGTGCCTAGAGACTATATCATGCATTAGAACTACTTGGGACCAAATAAATTTGACATGCAAGCACAAGAACAGGGTCACCTTAGCAGCAAAATTTTGCAATGAATAAAGCACTAGAACAAAAACTAATTGGACCATTGGAGGAGTCACATACCAAAGAACAATCCCCCAAGCAGTTTTGTGAATGGAGCTTTGAGCAAGGAGATTGAAAATGGTAGCAAGATGAGCTAGAACTCGTGCTTGAGCTGGTTAGTGATTTTTTTGGGAGGAGGAAGAAGAGTGTGGGTGCAGGAATAAGTGGAGGGGGACACCAGGGGCCCACGAGGCGGGGGGCGCGCCCCAGGGGGTGGGCGCGCCCTGCACCCTCATGGCCAGGTGCTTGCCCCCCTGCTGTGTTCTCAGTGCCAAATATTCTCAAATATTCTAGAAAAAATCATATTTCATTTTCAGGGCATTTGGAGAAGTTTTATTTTTGGGGTATTTTTTATTGCATGGATAATTTAGAAAACAGACAGAAAATACTGTTTTTGCTTTATTTAATCTAAATAACAAAAGTAAAAGGATGGTACAAAGAGTTGTTTCTAACTTCATCCATCTCATGCTCATCAAAAGGAATCCACTAACAAGGTTGATCAAGTCTTGTTAACAAACTCATTCCGAATAACACGGAACCGGAGAAATTTTGAATAACACTTGGTTACCTCAATGAGGGTATGTACATCCCCAATAATAAGAATATCATATTTCTTCTTGACAGTAGGAAAAGGAAATTCAAAACCTCCAATAATAATCTATGGAATTTTTCAATAGAATTGATGCTGTGAACTTGAGGTTGTTTCCTCGAAAAGTGTACCGTATGCTCATTACCATTAACATGAAAAGTGACATTGCCTTTGTTGCAATCAATAACAGCCCTACAGTATTCAAAAAGGGTCTACCAAGGATAATCGACATACTATATGTCGTCCTCGGGAATATCAAGAATAACAAAGTTCGTTAAGATAGTAGCGTTTGCAACCACAATAGGCACATCCTCACAAATACGGACAGGTATAGTGGTTGATTTATCGGCCATTTACAAAGATATTTCAGTAGGTATCAACTTATTCAATTCAAGTCTACGATACAAAGAGAGAGGCATAACACTAACACCGGCTCCAACATCACATAAAGCAGTTTTAACATAGTTTCTTTTAATGGAGCATGGTATAGTTGGTACTCCTGGATCACCAAGTTTCTTTGGTATTCCACCTTTAAAAGTATAATTAGCAAGCATAGTGGGAATTTCAGCTTCCGGTATCTTTCTTTTATTTGTAACAATATCTTTCATGTACTTAGCACAAGGATTCATTTTAAGCATATCAAGCAAACGCATACGTAAAAAGATAGGTCTAATCATTTCAGCAAAGCGCTCAAAATCCTCATCATCCTTTTTCTTGGATGGTTTAGGAGGAAAAGGCATGAGTTTTTGAACCCATGGTTCTCTTTCTTTACCGTGCTTCCTAGCAACGAAGTCTCTCTTATCATAATGTTGATTCTTTGATTGTGGGTTATCAAGATCAACAGCAGGTTCAACCTTTACATCATTATTATTGCTGGGCTGAGCATCAACATGAACATTATCATTTACATTATCACTAGGTTCATGTTCATCACCAGATTGTGTTTCAGCATCAAAAATAGAAATATTATTGGGATTCTCGGGTGTGTCTATAACAGGTTCACTAGAAGCATGCAAAGTCCTATCATTTTTCTTTTTCTTCCTCTTAGAAGGACTAGATGCATCAACATTAGTTCTCTGAGAATCTTGCTCAATTCTCTTAGGGTGGCCTTCAGGGTACAGAGGTTCCTGAGTCATTTTACCACCTCTAGTCATAACTCTAACAACATTATCATTTCTCTTATCATTTAATTCATTGAGAAAATCATTTTGAGCTTTAAGCACTTGTTCTACTTGAGTGGTAACCATAGAAGCATGTTTACTAATGAGTTTAAGTTCACCCTTAACTCTAGACATATAATCACTCAAGTGTCCAATCATATAAGCATTACTTTTTGATTGTCTACCAACATAAGCATTGAAGTTTTCATATTTAGCCATAAGGTCATCAAACTCATCCAAGCATTGGCTAGCAAACTTAGTAGACGAGATTTCAACTTTATCATATCTATAGAGAGAATTTACCTTTACTACCTGTGTTGGGTTATCAAGACCATGTATTTCTTCAATAGGTGGTAAATTAAGGCCATGTATTTCTTCAACTGGAGGTAAATTCTTAACATCTTCAGCTTTAATACCTTTTTCTTTCATAGATTTCTTTGCCTCTTGCATATCTTCAGGACTGAGAAATAGAATACCCCTTTTCTTCGGAGTTGGCTTAGGAGTTGGTTCAACAAGTGTCCAATTGTTTTCATTAGTCAACATATTATTCAATAGAAATTCAGCTTGATCAACTATTCTTTCCCTGAAAACACAACCATCACAACTATCTAGGTGGTCTTCGGAAGCATCGGTTAGTCCATTATAAAAGATATCAAATATTTCGTTTTTCTTCAGAGGATGACCAGGAAAAGCATTAAGTAATTGGAGAAGCCTCTCCCAAGCTTGTGGGAGAATCTCTTCTTCAATTTTCACAAACTTATATATTTCCCTTAAAGCAGCTTGTTTCTTATGAGCAGGGAAATATTTGGCAGAGAAGTAATAAATCATATCCTGGGGACTACGTACACAACCAGGATCAAGAGAATTAAACCATGTTTTAGCATCACCCTTTAATGAGAACAGAAATAATTTAAGTATATAGTAGTAATGAGTTTTCTCATCATTAGTGAACAGGGTGGCTATATAATTTAATTTAGTAAGATGTGCCACAACAGTTTCAGATTCATAGCCATAAAAAGGATCGGATTCAATCAAAGTAATTATCTTAGGATCGACAGAGAAATCATAATCCTTATCAGTAACAAAGATAGGTGAAGTAGAAAAAGCAGGGTCATGTTTCATTCTAGCATTCAGAGACTTTTCTTTAAGCTTAGCTAGTAACTTCTTAAGATCATATCTATCATTGCAAGCAAGAAAATCTATAGCAGTTTCTTCATCCATAACATAACCCTCAGGCACAACAGGCAATTCATATCTAGGGGGAGAATCTTCATCATCACTTTCATCAATATTATCAGTTTCATTACTTTCATTCTCTCTAGCCCTAGCAAGTTGTTCATCAAGAAATTTATCTAATGGCACAATAGTATCAAGCATAGAAGTAGTTTCATCATAAGTATCATGCATAGCAGAAGTGGCATCATCAATAACATGCGACATATCAGAATTAATAGCAGAAGCAGGTTTATGTGTCGCAAGCTTACTCAAAACAGAAGGAGAATCAAGTGCACAGCTAGATGGTAGTTCCTTACCTCCCCTCGTAGTTGAGGGAAAAATCTTAGTTCTTTCGTCTTTCAAGTTCCTCATAGTGATCAGCAGATATAAATCCCAAGTGACTCAAAGAATAGAGCTATGCTCCCCGGCAACGGCACCAGAAAATAGTCTTGATAACCCACAAGTATAGGGGATCGCAACAGTTTTCGAGGGTAGAGTATTCAACCCAAATTTATTGAATCAACATAAGGGGATCCAAAGAATATTCTCAAGTATTAGCAGTTGAGTTGTCAATTCAACCACACCTGGAAAACTTAGTATCTGCAGCAAAGTATTTAGTAGCAAAGTAGTATGGAAGTAATGATAACAGTGGCAAAAGTAACAACAGCAGTTTTGTAGTAATTGTAACAGTGGCAACGGTAAAGTAACTAAGCAAAGATCAATATGTGAAAAGCTCGTAGGCATTGGATCAGTGATGGATAATTATGTCGGATGCGATTCCTCATGCAATAGTTATGACATAGGGTGACACAGAACTAGCTCTAGTTCATCAATGTAATGTAGGCATGTATTCCGAATATAGTCATATGTGCTTATGGAAAAGAACTAGCATGAAATCTTTTTTTTTTGAGGAACCAGGACAGTGGGAGAGGCTCCCACTGTCATATATATTAATAATTATAACAAATTACAAGGAGTAGTTACATCATGTACATGTCTCCCCCCATCTCACTTTGGAGAGGGGATAGAAAAGTTCTAAGGAGTACAATTAATCAGAGGGCAGGGAGTTTAAAAGTAAGAAGATGAATTCCTTCTTGTTGTCTTTAACCCTATATTGGAGGAGGCTAAACCCTTCTCTGAATCTGGCTAGCCAGGAGTGGTAGGAGGGGATGATATTTCTAAAAAGTTTGTTGTTCCTTTCCTTCCAAATGCTCCAGGATGCTTGAAGGATGATTTCCATGAACAAAGGCCTGCCCCAAATGATTTGAGCTTGTTCTAGCCAGGACAATCTAGTGGCCTAATCTCCAGGGTCTATCCCAAAGGTTGACCAGCAGCTTCTGCTAAAAGGGCATGTTAGGATCAAGTGATCAATGTCTTCTTCTTTTTGGCCACATAGTAAGCAGTTCAGGTTTGTGCCAATGTTATAGTGTCTTCTCTTCAACATGTTTCTGGTGTTTAATCTGTCTGACAACATAAGCCATCCAAAGACCTTTAGTTTAGCAGAGACTCTTGATTTCCATAGCCAGTGGTAAGTTTTATGGGCCTTCATATCCCTGAAGTAGAATTTGTAGTATTTGCTTCCAGAGAAGTCAGGTCCTTTCCAAGGGTAAGACCAAATATCCTTTGCATTTTGGTTGTTATCCAAAGTAATGTGAGCTACCAACCCTTGCATGTCTTGTACTTCCTGTAATGCTTGTGAGGATAGTGGTAGAAAGAATGCCTGTTCCAAAGATGTTATCGATAAGAATTCTTGGACTGAACAATCTTCATTTTTGACATAAGAAAATGCTCTAGGATGTGTATTAGAAAGAACTTCCTCCAACCACAGATCTTTCCACATGAGAACATTGTTTCCATAGTTCACTATAACTTTGGAGATGCCTCTAAAAATAGGAGTAAGCTTGAGAATGTCCCTCCACCAGAATGAACCACATGGATCTGAGGCGTGTGGTATTTTGTTGGTATAGTATGTGGACCAGATCAGTTCTACCCAAGGTAGGTCTAGAAGGTTGTAAAAATTATGTAAATACTTTAGAAGCAGAGCATCACTTTGCATTTTGAGGTTAATGATTCCAAGCCCTCCACTCTGCTTGGGTCTACAAACTCTGTCCCAGGCCGCCAAAGAGTTCCATTTTTCCCCCTGTTCTGTCTTCTTTGTCCATAGACATCTCCTTCTTAGTTTGTCTAGGAGCTCAAGGATTTTTGGAGGGAATCGTAGTGTGCAGAGTGCAAAAATAATGAGTGAGGTGATGACCGTGTTTAGAAGGGAGAGTTTGGATCCATATGACATCAGAGACAATGTAGAAGTGAGTCTTCTTTCCATATTGCAGACAATGGGCATTAGGTCCTAGACCGAAGGTTTTGAAGTACCAAGTGGTAATCCAAGGTATGTGAATGGCATCTTGCCAATTGTGCATCCAAAGATAGCGGCAAGATCTGTACTTAGGGCATCATCGCAGTTGACCTCCCGTGGCAGTGGGTCCTATTGGAAACTAAGGGATATTAAGGCCTCCTTTTAATAGAGTACCGGACCAAAGCATTAACACTTAGTGAATACATGAACTCCTCAAACTCGGTCATCACCGGTAAGTATCCCGATTATTGTCACTTCGGGGTTAATGGATCATAACACATAATAGGTCACTATATACTTGCAAGATAGGATCAAGAACTCACATATATTCATGAAAACATAATAGGTTCAGATCTGAAATAATGGCACTCGGGCCCTAGTGACAAGCATTAAGCATAGCAAAGTCATAGCAACATCAATCTCAGAACATAGTGGCTACTAGGGATCAAACCCTAACAAAACTAACTCGATTACATGGTAAATCTCATCCAACCCATCACCGTCTAGCAAGCCTAGGATGGAATTACTAACGCACCGCGGTGAGCATCATGAAATTGGTGATGGAGGATGGTTGATGACGACGAAGGCGACGGAATCCCCCTCACCGGAGCCCCGAACGGACTCCAGATCAGCCCTCCCGAGAGAGTTTAGGGCTTGGCGGCGGCTCCGTATTGTAAAACGTGATGAATCCTTTTCTCTGGGTTTTTTCTCCTCGAATGTGAATATATGGAGTTGAGGTCGGTGGAGCTCCAGGGGGCCCACGAGGCAGGGGGGCGCGCCCTCGGGGGGGCACCCTCATGGACTGGGTGTGGGCCCCCTGACGTTGATTCTTTCGCCAATATTTTTTATTAATTCCACAAGGTTGCTCCGTGGATTTTTAGGTCATTCCGAGAACTTTTATTTCTGCACAAAAATAACACCATGGCAGTTCTGCTGAAAACAGCGTCACTCCGGTTAGTTCCATTCAAATCATGCAAGTTAGAGCCCAAAACAAGGGCAAAAGTGTTTGGAAAAGTAGATACGATTGAGACGTATCATGGGGCTTCGCGGGTTTTCGCGGCCTCGGTATACGAATGGGTGGGAGGATGGGATGGGAGTGGGGAACCTTGGCTTAGGGACGCGCTTGTCCAAAATGTGGGGTAAGTTACGAAAGTACCCCACCAATTTGAGGCGGTTCTTTCGGTTTAGGGGTACCACGGGCATTTCGCCTTTCAGGATTTCACAGGAGGTGGGAGTTTTTGCGTGCGTTGTAATTTTGGAATAGCAAGGCGCAGGTTGAGATGGAGGGAGTTGTCAGAGCACAACGAGACAAAGATATATCTTAAATATTTTGGGGTAACAAGACGCGGGTTGAAGAGGCGGGAGTTTCGCAGCACAGTAGATAGAGACGCTAGCTTGAAATTTCGGCATAACAAGGCGCGGCTTGAAATTTCGGGAGAACAAGCTTAACGTGTACTAAGAAAAAGACAATTCGCACCTCATCTCTAGAGAGAGCCATGTCCCATTTTACTATATTACTAGAAATGCATTCAAATACAACAAAAAAACTAAAAAAATCGGGACAACAAACATAACGTGTACAGTACCAAAACAATTTGCACTTCCCTCAACAATAAAAAAACAATGTGTGTTGTCTAGCATATGGACTAAATTTGAGTACATTTTCCCTGTTTGAATGGGATTATACTCGGGTTAGTTATACAACCATCTAAATATTATCTTCACAACACATGACATGAATATAGGAGAAGTAAATTCCTATATAAATACGAACTACATGTACATACGATTTTAAATTCAAATATATGTATTCATTTTGTGTTGAATTCACATCATAGTACATGTATGCTCTAGCTAGATGTTCGGAATCTAAACCATGTATGATATACTACGTGCAATGTGTTTAACACGCACAACACACACACAAACACCATTTAGACTAGTAAGGTGCACGTGCATTGCATGCATGAGATCTGGCAACCAAATCATGAATAAATACCACATTATAGCATGTAAGCTTTGAGTCATATATGCATGATGTAGATGTTCGTTTAATTCTTATAGTTCATTTCATTCAAAATCATATAGTTTTTATAAGAAAGCTAATCTATTTCAAGATTCATGGAATTGTGCGTTCTAAGACATAAAGTAAAAAACAAATAATGGCAAATCATGTAGAAAAACATTTGGGCAATTCTGATACGGAAGATTCTAGAACAAAGAAGAAGTGCTTGTGTTTTGAGGTTTGTGCATTATGCTTAAGTTCAACCATGGAGTCTTCTAGATTGTACATGTGGCAAAATCTGGTGGAATCTAGATGATATCCAATGTCTAGTAGTGCTCAAATTTGCCATCTCTGCACCATCGGATTCGCCTCATGCAACGACCATCTTTCAAAGTTAAAGTTACCCGCACACTATATAAAAAATATAAAATATAAAATATATAGGGGTATAGATATAGATATGTGATGCAAAAGCCACCCATCATCTCCAATTAGAATAGTGTGTCCATGCACGGATGCAATGTGGCCAAACGATGTCTGCCATCGGTATCTCAAATTCATATCAGTCTAAACTTGTTCAATGTGTATACATTACAACATACTTTCCAAACCACACCGTGTAGATCTCCGTTATATTCATGCATGCATGGGTTTCAAACATCATGATATCTTATTCAAATATTTGAATTCAACTTTATATTGATTATGATCTCACCTATACACCCACACGGTCGTCTTGTCTTTATAATTGTACCACTAACTATCTCTCATGCATGCATGCACACACACTACCAGTCGGCATTATCCATCGCACACATGCAATCTTTTTCTTCAGGTCGGTCTCCCATGAAGGCACACACACACACACATCCCCCTCTCCATCATATCGGGCATTCTTTATCTCTCACATGCATGGGCAACGATCGATGTTCCTCTATGTGTGTGTGTATATAGCTAGGTCTTTCATAGTTTTCCACACAAACCGATCAATCTATATATCTAGTGAGGTCTCACCCTCTTTCCCACGTCCACATCAATCAATCTATACCTCTCTATATAGGATTACATATATAGCTAATACACCCACATTAATTATATATCCAATGTCCCCCTCTCATCATCCATGCCTTTCGATTCGTCTCTCAAACGTGCGCACAATGGCGAAGACAGGGGGTAGCAAGGGCCCTGCACACATGCAATATATCGAGGCTAATATGAATGTGATCATTAGAAAATTGCTGGTAAAAATGGTTTAAGTTCATGAATTGGCCCTCCTCGTAAAGGATTATCAATGCTTGGCCCCCTAGCTCATTTATTTTTCACGGCTCCGCCACTGCGCGCAACAGCGCACGTTCTTGCCCCCTCTCTCTAAATATCAATCTTGCACTTGTGCACTCCTTCATAGTATCCCTCCACTCGACACCTCGCACCAGCTTCTAGCCCCCCACCAGATTTTGCCACATGTACAATCTAGCAGACTCCATGGTTGAACTTAATCATAATGCACAAACCTCAAAACAATAGTGGTTCTCCTTTGTTCTAGAATCTTCCGTATCATAACTTCCCGAACTTTTTTTCTAGTTGAATTCCCATTATTTGTTTTTACTCTATGCTTTACAACGCACAATTCCATGAATCATAAAATTGATTAAGGGCTTCTTTGATTCAAAGTATTCTCAAAGGAATTTTGGAGGATTCTAATCCTTAGGAATTTTGCCTATCTTGGTTGTTTGATTCGTAGGATTGTAAACCATAGGAATTTTTCCATATAATTCATTTGCATTAGATTTCATAGGAAACATCCCATCCACTCAAACCTCTTTGAAAGAATTCTGCATTTTTTCTATGCACAATCAAACACATGTACAATCATGTAGGATTCAAGACGACATTCCACTATAATCCCATGTTTTCCTATTCCCGCGTTTTGGAAATCCCACGAATCCAAGAGGCCCTAGCTTTTTTATAAAAACTAATTGATTTTGAATGAGATGAACTATAAGAATTAAACAAAGGTCTACATCGGGCATATATGACTCAAAGCTTACATGCTATAGTGTGGTATTTATTCATAATTGTCACATCCCTAGTTCTGGTATGCACTAGGCTAGCCCTTCATGTGAGCATCATGTTTAAATTCAAGAAACTTGAATTGAGGAATTTTGGAAGCCTCAAAATTTCAATTAAAGAAGGGCAAATAACCCTGGAAAATGTATCCAATGTTTCCAAAATGCTCTTCAATGATGTTTAATATCTTTGGCAAGGGTTTTGGTCCAAACCAAAAATATGGAACATTTTTGAGGAATAAATTTGGCTATTTGGATTTAAATCAATAAATATTTGAGTTGGATTTAATTCTTCTATAAAAGAATTGCAAGTCCAACAATTCTGAAAAAATTGGGAGTGGCTTTGGATAATTTGTATCAAGCCACATAAATCTTTTCAGAAGCTACTAAAAATGATTTGGTATAAAATCAAATCAAAACAAATTAAACAAAATAGAAAACAATACAACAGAGCAGAGAAAACTTACCTGAAGCCACCAACCGGCCCAGCACTGTAGCTGGCCGGCCTAGCCCACCAGGCGCCCCCCCCCCCTGTCGCCTTCCTCCTCGTGCCAGTAGGCAGAGGAGGGACACCGCGACGCCGCCGAGCTCGCCACGCCACCAGACTGCCTGCCTGCGTCGCCTGGCCACCGCGACGCCTCGCGTCATCTCCTCGGCGCCGCCCCGACCCCCTGGACCCCCTCGCTCTCTCCCTCTCCCTCGTTCCCCTCTTTTGTCTCGCTCTCACACGCACGGCCGAACGCCGCCGCCGCCGTTCGCCATAGCCGTAGCCGCAGCCATCCCCGAGCCTCTCCGACACGCCCACGAGCTCCGTTGTGCCACCCTCGTCCTCTCCGTCAGCTCACATGGCCGGAAGAGCTCCAACGTGCCGTCCATGACCACTTCTTCATCATCGGCCGCCGCGGATCTCCATCGCCGACTCGCCGCCGTCCGACCTCCCCCGAGCTCGCCGTCTGCTCCAATCGACTCCTCGTGAGCTCCTCTTCTCTTCCCCTCACTCCATGCACTTGATTTCGTCCCCTAGCTAGCTGCCCCGCCGAACCCGAGCTCCGGCCGCCGCCATGGACGGTGAGCTTCGTGCTCCCGAGCTCCTCCATCTGCGTTCGTTGCCTCCGAGTGTTCCTGGTGACCCCAGCAACCCGTAGAGCCCATCGGCCGTGCCCGCCGTGCCCCGTAACGCCTAAAGCTTGGATTCCCGAACTCCGGCGACCGCCCGGCTCGCCGCCGCCGCTGCTACACACACCCCCAGCACACCACGCGACCACCACCGGATGCGCCTCACTGCCAGCGTCCCGTAGCTGCAAACCACGAGCGAAACGATGCTCCGTAGCTCCGTCCCCGAGCATCTCCGGCGACCACCGCCGTGCTTTTGGTCGCCGGCGTCGACCGCTGACATGGCCGTGATTAGGGCCTAAACACACCGCTAACCAACCCCTGGGCCACTGACGAATGGGCCCCGCGCCCTAATTATTCCCAGTTTAGTTTCTATTTAGGTTAGTTTAAAACCCAGCGAGACCCACATGCCTGAGTTGACCCGCGGACTTGGCCGTTGACTGGGCCCACACGTCAGCGACCTAACCAGCACCGTGACACTGACCAGTGGGACCCCCTGGTCAGGTTTGACCCGGGGCAGCCCTGTTGACTCTGCTGACGTCATGATGATGTTAGGCTGACGCAGTATTCCTTTTCTGGAATTTAAATAGATCTTAAATGATTTGTTTAATTCTAGAAAATGCCCAAAACTTCTATAATTCATAGAAATTAAACCGTAACTCCAAATGAAATAAATTATATATGAAAAATGATCAGAAAAATCCAATCTATCCATCTGTACTGGTTTCATGCATGTTAGAACAACTTATAGCTGCTGTTTAGCACAAATCATATAAATGGCATTTAAATATCCACATATGGAGTTTGAATTTGAATCTTGGATTCAAACCAACTTCATTTAATCTGGTTTTAGTTTCCTCAACACAAATCAACAGCATATTGCCATGTCACATTCATGCATCATATTGTGCATTGCATTGATTGTGCTCTTCCTTGGTTGCCGTGATTGCCACCTCTCGACAGACGCGTTTTGACGATGTGATCGATGACACCAATGAAGAGCTATATTATCTTCAGAAGTGCCAAGCAAGCAAAACCCCCTTGTTCATTCCGATACAATCCCACTCTCTCGCTCCTGCTCTCTTTTACTGCATTAGGACAACAACGATTCATCTGTTACTTGCTGCGGTAGCCGAACCCCTTTATCCTCTGCATGACCTGTCATTGCCACAGTAAATAGATGAAACCCACTAGCATGAGTAGGAGTTGTTTGAGCCCTGATGTGCCTACTCATTCATGCTTGTTTGTCATGCCTGCTATTGCTTAGAGTTATGTCAGGTCTGATTCATCGGGGATGAATCGGAGGTGTGTGAACATGTCCTACTGTTGAGAACTAAGTGTGTGAACACGATTTGGTAAAGGTAACGGTGAGAGGCCATGTAGGAGTATATGGTGGGTTGTCTCATTGCAGCCGTCCTCAGGAACTGAGTTCTGTGTTTGTGATCCATGACCAGCTACTACCACGCATTGGAATGCTTAAGTGCCCCTCTCGACTTATTAATCAACTTGATCTCTGTCCAGGAGCTGCAACTAGTTTCTGGTGTTTGTAGGTAGTGTTAGTAGTCTACCAAGTGGCACCCGGTACAGGTGGGCTTGGGACAGACTAGACACAGTGGCCCGGTGTACCAAGTGGCACCCGGATGGTGGACTTGGGAACCCTGCACACATCGTTTGGGGCCGTGAGCGACACCCCGGCCGGATCTCCTTGCGGATGGAACCCGAATAGGCGATAAACCTGGACGAGAGACTTGTGTGGTTAGTCAGGTCGTGGCCGACACCCTCGCTGGGCTTCCGCTTGAAGGTTGCCGAGTACATGTCGTGTAAACGGCGGTAAGTGGTGAGAGCGTGTGTGAAGAAGTACACCCCTGCAGGGTTAATATGATCTATTCGAATAGCCGTGTCCGCGGAAAAGGACTTCTAGGTTGCTTGTACAGTTCATAGACAAGTGAAAGTGGATACTCTAAAAATACACAAGATAAGCGTGAGTGCTATGGATGGCGTTCTAGTAGGGAGACGGGAGCGGATCCATAGTGGTGTATTGATATGGTGGATATGTGGACTCGTGTGCGCCACCTTAAAAGAGTTACTTGCAGTCGTAGTTCAGGTTAGCCACCGAGTCAAAGCTGGCTTGCTGCAGTTAAACCCCACCATCCCTTTATTGATAATGATGCATATGTAGTTAGTTCTGATGTAAGTCTTGCTGGGTACATTTGTACTCACGTTTGCGTATTTTATGTTTTTGCAGAGAGACTTCAGTCTCACTAGTAGTTCCACGTGGACTTCGACGTTTAGCTTGTTACCTCAGCTACGATCTTGAGCCCTCGGCAGGATCTGGTAGATAGTCAGGCTTCTCAGCCTTTTTCGTTTGTAGATGTCTGTACTCAGACATGTTAAGCTTCCGCTTGTGCTTTGACTTGTATGCTCTGATTGTTGGGTCATGAGACCCATGATTGTAATATCTCGCTCCTCGGAGCCTATTGAATAAAATGCTTGAGTTGTAGAGTCATGTTGTGATGCCATGTTGTATTTGCACATATCGAGCATATTGTGTGTATGTTATTGAAATGCTTGGTATGTGTGGGATCTGACTATCTAGTTGTTTATCCTTGGTAGCCTCTCTTACCGGGAAATGTCTCCTAGTGCTTCCACTGAGCCTTGGTAGCTTGCTACTGCTCTAGAACACTTAGGCTGGCCGGCATGTGTCCTTCTTCGTTCCTGTGTCTGTCCCTTCGGGGAAATGTCACGCGGTGGCTACCAGAGTCCTGTTAGCCCGCTACAGCCTGGTTCACCGGAGTCCTGCTAGCCCAGTGCTACAGCCTGGATTCACTCGCTGATGACCGACACGTTCGATGCCGGGTCATGGATGCCTGTCCCTGTAAGTTTGTGCCACTTTGGGTTTACGACTAGCCATGTCAGCCCGGGCTCCTTATCATATGGATGCTAGCGACACTATCATATACGTGTGCCAAAAGGCGCAAACGGTCCCGGGCAAAGGTAAGGTGACACCCGTGGGAATACCGTGCGTGAGGCCGCAAAGTGATATGAGGTGTTACATGCTAGATCAATGTGGCATTGAGTTGGGGTCCTGACAGTTTTGGTATCAGAGCTTGACTGCCTGTAGGATTACCAAGCCAAACTGGTCGAAGTTGAATCTAGAAATTCTTTAGTTATATAAGGGAATTGATTGTGGGATGGGACGTAAGGCTCTTTTTGCTCCTTATACCTTATGCCCTTCTGATCCGAGTCATCTTATCTTTCCTACGGGGTTAAGGAACTAGGCTTTCTCTTCTGTCTATTAGGATCACGTGTTACTAATCCGTAGACTTATAAGATTGTTGGATTTAAGTCTCAGTTCAGTTCCTACTACTCCCGTGTATTCATAGCTGGCCTTAGAATCTTAATTCTGTGATGATCGAGTGGTTATGCCACCCTTTTTGTGGCATGTCTCAATCATTTGGAGCATCTACAGCCGTTATGCTGTCCGAGTCATCCCAGGTTTCTAAATAGTCTGATGCATTTGCAAATCCCTTCCTCCCGTTCCCGATGTGCCTCTGGTCAGATTAATCACACAAATCAGTGAGTTGAGGTACTTTATTACCTTGACATATATGTTGGAGCTAGTATTATGACCCTAGGTGTCTTAGGGGATCATCTAGTAATCTAGCCATGTTCGTGTTTCCAGTGTGATGATTCTGGCCATCATTCTCGGGAGCATCCCATGATGCCACATAGTTAGTAGGCATTCTACTCCTGGGTTTCTGAACCCGAGATTTCCCTACTTACTTCATGTTGTTAGTGTTGCTCGTACCTTTAGGATGTTAGTAACCTTTGTGATAGTCCTCGAGGTCCGTGGTATATCGTTCTTCCAAATACCACGAACCATTCTTGGCAGGAGTTCTTTTGGACCAAAAGATCACAACCAGAGTGCTTTTGATGAGTTCTCCATTCTATATCGTTACTCTGCCAGATCTACCTTTCTGCATGGGTTATCTGGAACAAATATGTTGAACTCGTTCGACATGCAAATCCATGCATCCACAACTCAGAAAATCATATGTTCTTTTGGGTCGTCCCTCTTTAGTTGTCTTCTGCCCTCGTCTATCAATTGATAGTCAAGAGTATGCGTGCATTCGTTCATCGATGCCTATTATTCTTGTGGTCCATCAAGCCATTCTATTCCAGAGTGACTAGGAGAAACAAACTCCAGTACCTCATCCACATCCAGGATTGGGTCAAAGTAGTTGTACCTCGCAGATCAAATACTAATCCAGTTTTTGTTCTGTTCTACCCTGAAGTATTACCCTCTTTATGTCAAGAAAGTCATGGGAATTACACATCATCTTATGAACTCTTGATACAATGATACTCTCTCCATCATTATTCATTTCTCGGTCCCCGTGTTGAATCGGAATGCCGACAAGTGAACCGTGATGTGTGAAACCAATACTCCTAGAAACCTTGTTGCTTGGTAGTTAAAGGACAATAATTTCATTCTTAGTGTGTTGGTTCTTGAATCATCATTCTAAGATAGATTGTGCTACCTAGTCCTTATTCCTGGTGCACTCTTCGATCAATGAGTTAGGATTGTGTCAATCCCTCGCTCTTTTGATCATATCGTCTTGCCCTGAAAAGCAAGACTGTTCTCGAGTTTAGTAACATACTGGTGGTTCGTGATTTTCCGAATATCTTCTCGGAAGTATTACCAGGTTGTCCCCTGACCCTTATGTTGAGTTCGTGATCATGTTGGTCTTCCCCCAAGCCACCCAGTCTCCAACAATCTGTGTTGGATACCCCTGAGCTAGTTGGTTGAGCTAGACAACAACTTGGAGAGTTGGAAGATGAAAGCTTGTCCCGCTTAGTTCAACTCCAAAGGGATATCCTTCCGTCTGTGTGTTTGTTGAAGAAAGATGGTATCTTCATCGATTGATCCTCGTGATCAATTGTCGGTGCTATTGTTTTATCCAATCTTTGATTTGCGCATGGGCTATCGTCAAATCAAATCAGAACCAACGATAATCGTAGTGTTGTCTTACTCGTGGTTGATCCCTCGAGCATACACTATTACATCTTTTGGGTCTAACCAATGCTATCATTTGTTCACATAATTATGGAATTCCATCTTCATGGAAACCTGGATGAATTGTTGTTGAGCCCATCAGCAACATTTTTATCTTCTCCATGATTTTGATGAGCATTAAGCTAGTGTTGGAAACTTTTGAGAGCATTTTCTTCATATTATCTCATGAAGGATATGTTTGGATGAAAGAAGTGACTTTCTTTAATTCACGTGCAATCGATGCAAGTTGCCGCCATGAATTCGAGAAAGCTTGTTGTTTATTCCTCTGGAATCGTCCCAAGTTGGTCATGCACATGTGCGAAGTACTCTATGGTTGGTAGGTTGGCCACCTCCATTCCATATGTGTTTCCTAGCACACCAAGCCACTGATTGATTTGTTCAAGGAGAAGAAGTTCTTCTTAAGAGTATACCTTATGCAAGGACTTCGATATCCTCGATGATGGTTCCCCTTCTGAACTCGATAGTGTTTTATTATAAGACTACTATGTGGTCATGCTTGTCTCGGACAACATGTCCACATGTTGTAGCAGAACTAGCTCATGTTTTGGGGCTTGCTATCGTAGTTCACTCCCCGAGATTCTCGCAACGTCATCTCGTCGGTTTGTGTTACAAACTTTCTTTTCCAGACACATTGTCTGAATTACCCTGTTACCAACCAGATCTGAATCTTAGGTAGATATGATGGTTGGAACTTCTCCCAAGAACTATGATATAGGTTCCAGTGAAGTGGGAGCACCTAGCTGGAAGCACTATTATTGTAATATCTTGTTTAAGTCATTTGGTCACCTCCCATGAGGATCTCGCATGACCTATTCTAGAAGTTGATCCTTATGGATTTTGTGCTCCCGAAGTCCGACTTTTTACTTGACGTTCCAGATATCAAACCATATCTATGAATGGGATACACTAGCACATCAAGGAGAACATTAGAAGCGGAGTGCTAAATGTCTCTTGGTCGATCATCCAGATTTCGTTTCCTTGGCCCCGCTAAGGTGAAATCTGAGAAAGTGTTATCTTCCTTTGCATCTGCATTGTCCATCACTATTCATTATGGTAGTATGTTGTGTTGCCAGGATCCTTGACACGGATGTTGGTAAAACCTTGATGAATATGGAAATGCTCAAGTTCTTGAGAGCACGCGCAAGCGCTAGGTGTTATCATCGGCACTAACTGGGATTGCTCTCAGTTTCCTTGGTTATGCTATAACTTTTCAACAGTGGACTCACTCTCTATTGTTGGGCCTCTCCCCACTTACTAAAATCATCCCTTGTGTTGTTTTCAACAAGGTAATCCACATCATCCATTCTAATCCGGGTATGCCATTCTACCGAACCCCTCCAAATGGTTGCTCGAGAATTGCCTTAGGTTGGTATAAAAGATTTTCAATGATCTCGGAATCAAAGGTAATTCTTCTTGCCACTTAAGGTAATAATTCTACGAATCACCCTCCTCCAAGATGTCTTGTTATGGTATCATGGCAACTCAAACTTCTCGCTACGTTGACAACCGTTCACCACCTTCTTAAGTGTGAAATTGTTGTCTACCTAGTGAACCTTCGTCATCTGTTACACTCCATCCCTCTGGATGTATGTTTCATGTCTCAGCCCGAGAGATTTTGCTATGTCTCATCTCATGAGTTGATCATGAGTTGTTCGACCTTCGGTAAGATCGATCCCTCTAGTGTTTTCCTTTCCCTCTCATTGACATGTTAGTTGGAGTTCTCGGGGAAATACATCAAGACAATGATGGTGATCGAGCCTACGTTCTTTGAAGTGCCACCTGGATCGTAAAGATTATGTTAGTTTGCGATTCCCCTTCATCTTACCCTACACTTGAATCTCGGGACGAGATTCTTGTTTAGTAGGGGTGAGCTGTCACATCCCTAGTTCTGGTATGCACTAGGCTAGCCCTTCATGTGAGCATCATGTTTAAATTCAAGAAACTTGAATTGAGGAATTTTGGAAGCCTCAAAATTTTAATTAAAGAAGGGCAAATAACCCTGGAAAATGTATCCAATGTTTCCAAAATGCTCTTCAATGATGTTTAATATATTTGGCAAGGGTTTTGGTCCAAACCAAAAATATGGAACATTTTTGAGGAATAAATTTGGCTATTTGGATTTAAATCAATAAATATTTGAGTTGGATTTAATTCTTCTATAAAAGAATTGCAAGTCCAACAATTCTGAAAAAATTGGGAGTGGCTTTGGATAATTTGTATCAAGCCACATAAATCTTTTCAGAAGCTACTAAAAATGATTTGGTATAAAATCAAATCAAAACAAATTAAACAAAATAGAAAACAATACAACAGAGCAGAGAAAACTTACCTGACGCCACCAACCGGCCCAGCACTGTAGCTGGCTGGCCCAGCCCACCAGGCCCCCCCCCCCCCCCCGTCGCCTTCCTCCTCGTGCCAGTAGGCAGAGGAGGGACACCGCGACACCGCCGAGCTCGCCACGCCACCAGACTGCCTGCCTGCGTCGCCTGGCCACCGCGACGCCTCGCGTCATCTCCTCGGCGCCGCCCCGACCCCCTGGACCCCCTCGCTCTCTCCCTCTCCCTCCTTCCCCTCTTCTGTCTCGCTCTCACACGCACGGCCGAACGCCGCCGCCGCCGTTCGCCATAGCCGTAGCCGCAGCCATCCCCGAGCCTCTCCGACACGCCCACGAGCTCCGTTGTGCCACCCTCGTCCTCTCCGTCAGCTCACATGGCCGGAATAGCTCCAACGTGCCGTCCACGACCACTTCTTCATCATCGGCCGCCGCGGATCTCCATCGCCGACTCGCCGCCGTCCGACCTCCCCCGAGCTCGCCGTCTGCTCCAATCGACTCCTCGTGAGCTCCTCTTCTCTTCCCCTCACTCCATGCACTTGATTTCGTCCCCTAGCTAGCTGCCCCGCCGAACCCGAGCTCCGGCCGCCGCCATGGACGGTGAGCTTCGTGCTCCCGAGCTCCTCCATCTGCGCTCGTTGCCTCCGAGTGTTCCTGGTGACCCCAGCAACCCGTAGAGCCCATCGGCCGTGCCCGCCGTGCCCCGTAACGCCTAAAGCTTGGATTCCCGAACTCCGGCGACCGCCCGGCTCGCCGCCGCCGCTGCTACACACACCCCCAGCACACCACGCGACCACCACCGGATGCGCCTCACTGCCAGCGTCCCGTAGCTACAAACCACGAGCGAAATGATGCTCCGTAGCTCCGTCCCCGAGCATCTCCGGCGAGCCACCGCCGTGCTTTTGGTCGCCGGCGTCGACCGCTGACGTGGCCATGATTAGGGCCTAAACACACCGCTAACCAACCCCCTGGGCCACTGACGAATGGGCCCCGCGCCCTAATTATTCCCAGTTTAGTTTCTATTTAGGTTAGTTTAAAACCCAGCGGGACCCACATGCCTGAGTTGACCCGCTGACTTGGCCGTTGACTGGGCCCACATGTCAGCGACCTAACCAGCACCGTGACACTGACCAGTGGGACCCCCTGGTCAGGTTTGACCCGGGGCAGCCCTGTTGACTCTGCTGACGTCATGATGATGTCAGGCTGACGCAGTATTCCTTTTCTGGAATTTAAATAGATCTTAAATGATTTGTTTAATTCTAGAAAATGCCCAAAACTTCTAAAATTCATAGAAATTAAACCGTAACTCCAAATGAAATAAATTATATATGAAAAATGATCAGAAAAATCCAATCTATCCATCTGTACTGGTTTCATGCATGTTAGAACAACTTATAGCTGCTGTTTAGCACAAATCATATAAATGGCATTTAAATATCCACATATGGAGTTTGAATTTGAATCTTGGATTCAAACCAACTTCATTTAATCTGGTTTTAGTTGCCTCAACACAAATCAACAGCATATTGCCATGTCACAATCATGCGTCATATTGTGCATTGCATTGATTGTGCTCTTCCTTGGTTGCCGGTGATTGCCCCCTCTCGACAGACGCGTTTCGACGATGTGATCGATGACACCAATGAAGAGCTATATTATCTTCAGAAGTGCCAGGCAAGCAAAACCCCCTTGTTCATTCCGATACAATCCCACTCTCTCGCTCCTGCTCTCTTTTACTGCATTAGGACAACAACGATTCATCTGTTACTTGCTGCGGTAGCCGAACCCCTTTATCCTCTGCATGACCTGTCATTGCCACAGTAAATAGATGAAACCCACTAGCATGAGTAGGAGTTGTTTGAGCCCTGATGTGCCTACTCATTCATGCTTGTTTTTCATGCCTGCTATTGCTTAGAGTTGTGTCAGGTCTGATTCATCAGGGATGAATCGGAGGTGTGTGAACATGTCCTACTGTTGAGAACTAAGTGTGTGAACACGATTTGGTAAAGGTAACGGTGAGAGGCCATGTAGGAGTACATGGTGGATTGTCTCATTGCAGCCGTCCTCAGGAACTGAGTTCTGTGTTTGTGATCCATGACCAGCTACTACCACGCATTGGAATGCTTAAGTGCCCCTCTCGACTTATTAATCAACTTGATCTCTGTCCAGGAGTTGCAACTAGTTTCTGGTGTTTGTAGGTAGTGTTAGTAGTCTACCAAGTGGCACCCGGTACAGGTGGGCTTGGGACAGACTAGACATAGTGGCCCGGTGTACCAAGTGGCACCCGGATGGTGGACTTGGGAACCCTGCACACATCGTTTGGGGCCGTGAGCGACACCCCGCCGGATCTCCTTGCGGATGGAACCCGAATAGGCGATAAACCTGGACGAGAGACTTGTGTGGTTAGTCAGGTCGTGGCCGACACCCTCGCTGGGCTTCCGCTTGAAGGTTGCCGAGTACATGTCATGTAAATGGCGGTAAGTGGTGAGAGCGTGTGTGAAGAAGTACACCCCTGCAGGGTTAATATGATCTATTCGAATAGCCGTGTCCGTGGAAAAGGACTTCTGGGTTGCCTATACAGTTCATAGACAAGTGAAAGTGGATACTCTAAAAATACGCAAGATAAGCATGAGTGCTATGGATGGCGTTCTCGTAGGGAGACGGGAGCGGGTCCATAGTGGTGTATTGATATGGTGGATATGTGGACTCGTGTGCGCCACCTTAAAATAGTTACTTGCAGTCGTAGTTCAGGTTAGCCACCGAGTCAAAGCTGGCTTGCTGCAGTTAAACCCCACCATCCCTTTATTGATAATGATGCATATGTAGTTAGTTCTGATGTAAGTCTTGCTGGGTACATTTGTACTCACGTTTGCCTATTTTATGTTTTTGCAGAGAGACTTCAGTCTCACTAGTAGTTCCACGTGGACTTCGACGTTTAGCTTGTTACCTCAGCTACGATCTTGAGCCCTCGGAAGGATCTGGTAGATAGTCAGGCTTCTCAGCCTTTTTCATTTGTAGATGTCTGTACTCAGACATGTTAAGCTTCCGCTTGTGCTTTGACTTGTATGCTCTGATTGTTGGGTCATGAGACCCATGATTGTAATATCTCGCTCCTCGGAGCCTATTGAATAAAATGCTTGAGTTGTAGAGTCATGTTGTGATGCCATGTTGTATTTGCAAATATCGAGCATATTGTGTGTATGTTATTGAAATGCTTGGTATGTGTGGGATCTGACTATCTAGTTGTTTATCCTTGGTAGCCTCTCTTACCGGGAAATGTCTCCTAGTGCTTCCACTGAGCCTTGGTAGCTTGCTACTGCTCTGGAACACTTAGGCTGGCCGGCATGTGTCCTTCTTCGTTCCTGTGTCTGTCCCTTCGGGGAAATGTCACGCAGTGGCTACCAGAGTCCTGTTAGCCCGCTACAGCCCGGTTCACCGGAGTCCTGCTAGCCCAGTGCTACAGCCTGGATTCACTCGCTGATGACCGACACGTTCGATGCCGGGTCATGGATGCCTGTCCCTGTAAGTTTGTGCCACTTTGGGTTTACGACTAGCCATGTCAGCCCGGGCTCCTTATCATATGGATGCTAACGACACTATCATATACGTGTGCCAAAAGGCACAAACGGTCCCGGGCAAAGGTAAGGCGACACCCGTGGGAATACCGTGCGTGAGGCCGCAAAGTGATATGAGGTGTTACATGCTAGATCAATGTGGCATTGAGTCGGGGTCCTGACAATAATTTGGTTGCAAAGTCTGATGCGTGCAATGCATGTGTACCTTACTAGTACTTCGAGTATGTGCAAAACACGTAAATTAGAATTCCAATGGAACGCTAAACAGTGTCTCTCTTACAGTTCATGAAGCCACGTTGCACATGTGGAGGCATTGTCGCGACCTCCTTGTGTGGATTCATCGCAGTGACGTGCTGCTAGTTCCAGAAGAATGTACTCGTCCTCCCCGAGCCACACTGGCGGTACATGCACGAAGCGAAGATGTGCATGCATGCCACGCACTCACTCATTCCCTCGCACGCACACGCGGGTACACGGATGGACACAATTTTGTACCAAGATCCACCCCATGTGATAATTTGACGCGTGTAAAGTCCTTCACTTCATTGATGGTCAACTAATATAGTGCATGCAAATTGAGTGGACGTGAAGGCGGAAGAAAGACATTACTACTCCATTGCGCATGCGAGTAGTTAAATCATGGGTTGCTAGTAGTACTTCCATTGGTCTCCTTCATATTTTGTGCCAATTTTTGACAGTAACATAATATTTACACATTTGAGCAGTGTAGTCTACTTGAAATTTATGTTCCACTAAACTTATCGGGAGCCGTTTCGGGCCTCGAAACCAAAACCATCAATTAATCTTTACCTTGTTCCCATCACATTCGAAAGTACTAGTGCTACAATTAAGTGAAAGCCTGCTCACACCTACTAGTACGTACCAAACCTGAACGTGTTCCCACTATGCAGGTATTAGTACTAGTGCTAGTACTTAGGTTATAAATAGGAGAACTACCTAACTGAAAATTACTCTACCTTTCCTCCTCATAAGTGCTTCTTCTTTGTCTGTCCTTGCCATGGCCGGTGAGCAGAGCTCTAGGTCGAGAACTACTCGTGACAAGGGAGCGACAACCAAGGCTGCGAAAAAAAAGAGAGGGCTCGTTGCCATGCACACACCTTGAAAGATCTCTCACGGGCAGGAAATGGCTCCCAGGAGCGCCCTAGCCACAGAGGCGAACATGCCGAGCTGGCGGCGTTGGAGTCATTATCCCTTGACAGCATGCCCAATCAGCTCAATAAGCACCTCAATAAGCAGAAGGAGTTCATCCACGGCTTGGTGGAGCTGCTGAAGGAGAGCCTCGACGACATGCCCGCTGAGCTCAATAAGCAGGGGGAGTTGACCGCCGGCTTGGTGATGTTGCTGAAGAAGAGCATTGCCTCAGAGAAGAAGGCGACCGGCAAAATCCTGCAACTCCGGGAGGACAAGGCGAAGCTCTGCCACGAGCTTGACCTGCTGAAGGAGAAGAACGCCAGCTGGAAGAAGCTGCATGAGAATAGTAGTTCCTCGATGAAGATGTTGCAGGCCCTCATCATGGAACATAAGGAGGAGTTGGTAAAGCTTCGCATCGAGCACTCGGCTGCTGTCAAGGTACGTAATGAGGCCGTGGGACGGATGATGAAGGCTCGCATCGAGAAATCCCGCGTCATGGACATAATGAAGAAGATGGCGGAGGAGACGCGCAAGAAGATGGAGGTCGTGGAGGCGATGAAGAAGGAGTTACGACTCCACGATGAATTAGATCATTTGGGGTCATAATCTTCCTTCTTCTTTTGCTCTTGTGTTTCTTCTTTTGCTTCGGGTGTTTCACCACACGTGTCACGTTCTCTGTGAGGCATCAATAGAACAATGCTAAAAATGAGATGACTAGCAAATTAGATCATTTTTTTATCGCCATATGGCACTGGGCTGTCGTGTTTCGTGCTCCTCCGTCGTAGTACTACTCCAGTGGAAAACTTGAGTATACCACATGGTTCTTTGCTCCTCCTCAGGTCATTGGCACATTTATACGAGTAGTCAAATCACAGGGCCCCGCCTTCCAGCAATAATGAGTCGTCAAATCACAAAAGCTCTCACCTCTCGTGAAAACGACCAAGCTAGACTGCCTTGCCCTCTAGCCTTTTAAAAAATGTATACTTTCTACAGTAGTAGTATCGATGGATTGCACCATGGAGCAAAACTAACAAGATGAAATTAAAGAAAACAGTTGGTACGTATAGAGAGCGCCCGTCGCCAAATTATGCATATAGTACTATTAAAGAAATAAAGAAATTAGCATACCTATTTAATTCTTGGGTTCTTATTATTTATGCCACTAGTTGTGTATCACTACTCATTTTTGCCATTAGAAGTTACAAATACTCAAAAATGCCATCGATCTGTGAGATGCCTGCTCAAAATGCAATTAGATATCTCAAAAATGTCATCGTTAAGTTAGAAGTTTGCTCAAAACATTAGACATTGTTATTTTCAAGTCAAACCCGTTGACCATGTTACATGACAAAAATAAGTCGATTCTCACAATGATAAGTGTGGCCCCACTTGTCGGGAGTAACCAAGCGAATAATTTTACAGGAAAATAAGAACGTTGTTGGGATCAAGTAGGTCGGACACTTTATTTTACTGTAGTAAGATAGAGGGAGAGCTGGCATGTTGGTCCATCGGTATTTATGTCATTATAACATGGCAAAAGAGATTTGAGTCACAATAATGGTGTCCAGCACAACACACCCCTCAAATAAAACTAAGCACCCTGGAATTCTTTGACAAAACTAAGCACCCTGAAATTCTCTAACAACTAAACTGCTGGCTATATGATGTTGGCCATATATATTGTACGTATATAATGTGAAGAAACAAGTGTTAGTACTATACCAACTAAAAAATCAAATGTAAGAAATACTAGTATGTATGTACTGAAGAGTTAAAGTAACGAGAAGAAACATAACATAGTTCTGTTGGGGGCTCGGCACAACACACCCCTCAAATCAAACTAAGCACACCTGAAATTAAACTATGCAACTAATCTGGTAGACAGTGCATTATAACCACCATGAGCAATGACACTGCCACCTTACTCGGTGTCCTTGTCCACGTCCTAGACTTCGTTCTTTCCCTCTTCCTCTTGGCCTATACTTCTTTGCTTGAACCACACACTTGGATCTTGCTCTTCATCCAACCCTTGTAGATATTGAAACAAAGGTAGCCATCCATTGCGGCGTAGAGGATGTGGTCTATATCTAGTACATTCCACTGTCATGCATGACGATGAAACGTGTGTGGAGGTTTCTCCAGTTTACCGTACGAATGATGAACCATGGCTCCTGCCAGGGTCAGCATTGAAGGCTGACCACGGGAGGGCAGTAGCCGATTCTTCTGGAGGTCGAAGGGGTTGCCTACAACGAGGCCTAACCGACCCAGGACTCTTTCGTCGTTCATAAAGTCTACAATAACGAATTTGACTCAGCCGCTCTTGAGGAAGTTCTTAAAATCCTGGCACTCAATGTCGGCATGGCATATGTGGTAGACCAAGCATAAGTCATGCACTCAAACCTAGATCATGGCGGGCTTCTTCTTCTCTTCCTCCTTTAGATCCTTCTCTCGTCCCAGGACTGTGGTGTACTCAACATCTAGCCCAGCGACCCACTCATCATTTGAGTTTTCGAACATGCGTCTGAAGCGAGCAAGGCATCCTTTCACCGTCGTAGAAGAACGGGTGTAGATGACGTTGAACTCATCATCGGTGATGGTTCTAACCTTGTACTCACCACCGATCATGGAGATTTGGGATGCCATGGATTTGGGAGGAGGGTTAGGATTAGTGGAACTGTTGTAATATGAAAGGACGGGATGACTAGGAGCGAACTGTCGTAACGTTAAAGGACGTCCGGGGACGAGTAGGAGCGAACTGCCAGCGGTTTTTTGATTGTAAAAATGCTGAGTGGGGCATGCGAATGGCAGGGTAGTGGCTTCCCTGGTGGATAAATGGATTCATGCACAATACTATGGGGGGCCAATTAGATGTCATGTCTAATCGATGCCTAATTAAATGGCTTTCAATGTCATGTCAAGCGTCGGGAAAATTACAGGTGATACGAAGCTTTCCATTCTCCCATGATACGGGCTTCCGAGAGCCCTTGGATCTGAGATCAAACGGTTGCATGGCATTATTCTAGACCTATGGGTGAATATCCTATCCTGGAGGGTTATTCTGCACATTTTCAGCAACTTAGCATGCGACCGTTCGATCTCAGATCCAAGGGCTGCCAGCAGCCCGTATCATGGTCGCGCCGACCACGACCATCGCCTCGCTCATGCGGTCGCCCCCTTAGAGATTTGACATGGTGCGTTAGGCTATCTGATGTTGGCATGTCATAAATAGTTATCACTTAGTCACTCATACTACAACAAGGTTAGCTATAAGGTTGGCTATAAGAGTATTTTTACTTCTCTCTATCTCTTTCTTCGTAGTATTTATTGCATTTGCCAAGGAGTGACCTCTTCCAATGAAATGGTGCTTAGATGAGGTGCTAAGGGCATTAAATGGCTTAGCAATCAAGTCCCCAATGCATAGGTGCTTAGTTTTTTGTTGCTAAGTTTGCTTCATTTAATTAGCTATAGACTCAAAATTGTCTTTTCACCTAGGTACACACGCTTAGCACCGTTTCTTCGTTGGGTCACCAAACTAGTCTCTCTCTTCTTAATTAACTTGCCACATCAGATTTTATGCCTATGTGGCAAGCTTAGCACCTGTAGGAGCAAGTAAGTACAATAGTGGGCTATAAGCCTGCTTTACATGGCATATTTGCATATGTGGAGGAAAGAAGCAAGGAAAAAGTGGAGAAGTGGGCTCTCATGCAAGAGCCAGCCTCTACATGGTGGAGCATTGGAGAGGCACCTGTATGGAGGTGGTCAGGAATCGAGAGACTCACGCCGGTCATAGCGTCGTAGTTAAAATGATAATGGCAAGTCAAATCATGGGGCCCCACCTATCCAGCAGTAACTCGCTGTCAAATCACACAGCCCTACATTTGCAGCAACCTACTCCCTCATCTTCTCGCTTCTCTGTCGAACCGACTAGGCGAAACTACCCTGCCTACCGCGCAGGAAAAGCCCCGCCTTCGACTTTTAAATAGTACACTATACTATCCATGGATTGTGCCATGGAGAAAAGCCTCAAGAAAACGGTGGTACACATGTATAGAGTATATAGCACGCCCGTCACGTTCACGTCGCACCCCAGACGGTCGGTCGGCCTGGCACGCTGCTCTCTGAATGGAACATGCGTCGTATTGCGTTTGCACACACATGTGGGACCGCAATTGAGAACCGACCATAGGCACACTCCCCGGCCCTGCAAGTCGGGTGAGTTAATAGAAGAGAGAGACGAGCGATAGTACTAGAGAAGTGTTGTACTACCTTGGTGCCTGGACGATCCCTGCAAGACACGGAAGATCAGTTCGTCCCTGCATGTGACCAGACTCCAGCAGACATGCCTGGATTGGCTATCGTCTACATATCATGCAGGCAGTGTTGTACACGGATGTAGTTCTGGTGAGAAATCTAAAAAAAGGATTCTTGTCATCTCACAAAATTAGGTGTCATGTGCTTCGGATCACTGCGAGGGTTAAACAACGACAGCTCAGTTGGGCCAGTCATTCGGGGCACATGCACGAAGACTACTCGGTTGCCATCTAGGTCAAGCCGGCTATGTTAATTAGGACATCTATCGGCAGACCCCTTTTCTACGAGTTTATCTTTAATTTGAGCTTTGATCCTCATCTAGTTTGTCCGTCA
Source organism: Triticum aestivum (assembly GCF_018294505.1). NCBI lineage: Eukaryota > Viridiplantae > Streptophyta > Magnoliopsida > Poales > Poaceae > Triticum > Triticum aestivum. The sequence continues at coordinate 57,806,295 of NC_057801.1, read as the reverse complement.
GGATTCATGTTGTCTCCTTTAGGCAGTGAGGTTATGATTTCTTGTCATGTGGCATTTTTTCGTGTTATATGTTATAATCTGGTGCTTCAGATCAAAATGATGACAACTGCGCCTCCGGGGCACGTGCATGAAGACTTCTCGACAGTCATTGACGAGGTCAAGCCGGCTCCGGTAGACAAAAGAAAACTAGTACTCCACTATATAGGCAGGAGCCTCCGCGCTTGCTTGCTAGTGTTTCTCTCATCACACTGTCTTGTCCTCTCCAGATCTAAACATGACAGCTGTCGGGGATATACCCCGCGGTATGATCCGGCCGGAAGTATGACCCGGCCCGACTTGGCGCATCACCGATGAGCCGTCGGAGGACTGGTGACTCACGGGTCTGGCGGCTCACTAGTCAGACGACTCACGAGCCCGACGACTCACGGATGACCCCGACGGCGGGTCAGATAGAAGACTAGGCCCAAGGCCCAGTAGGCCGGCTCATGTTATTGTGGGCCGGCTTAAGACGGAACGCAAGAGGAATATTTTCCTTTACAAGGAAGCAAGACCCGGACTGGTAATCGACTTGTAAGAGAAAATAGACTAGTCCTAGTCCTACTAGGACTCCACATGTAACCCGCCCCTCTAACTTATATAAGGAGGGGCAGGGCTCCCCAAGAGGGGAGAGAGAAAAATAATCTCTAGGGCTAGACAAAAAGAGCCAGCTTACCGGCGACTCTCTCATGAGCATAATGAGATCTAGCCACAAACAGCATGTAGGGTTATCACCGGATGATGTTTCCCGGGGCCCGAAGCTGTCTAAATCTTCATCTTGCGTGTTGTGTCTCTCGATTCCGATCAACCCCTTCAAGCTACCGCATAGATGCGTTGGCCTCGCGATTAAGTCCTGACACTAAGGACATCTGCCGTGACAATTCCACGACAGTTGGCGCCCACCGTGGGGCCTCGCGCACGGTGGTGTTGAGATTTTGAAGGGATCTTTTTAGGGTTCTAGAAGCTACGACCTGCCGGATCAGCAAGAGCCGGTGTGGAAGGATTTACATCAACTATGAAGTTCGTTACTCAAAGATTGGAAAAGTTTTTCAGCAGCGGCATATACAAGTTTGAGACGAGAAAAAATTAGGGTTTCTACTTGTGCGCCGCCGGACGCATCTTTAGCATATTGTCAGTCCAAGGGCGGATACACAGGAGCAATCTGACGAAACCAAGCTGTCCTGATCAGCGGTAATTACAACAAGTATGAGATTGGTTCGGCCCTAAACCAAGGTTGGAAGGAAAAGAAACCAAAGGACAGCAACGAGGCGTCAACGGCCAGCGTCCAAATTGACGGTGACAAGGAACCAACTTTGTCAGATTCCGACTCGGCCCGTGCCACTAAATCGTAAAATGAAACTAGGGTTGCGTGATGGTTTGTGGGATGCGTCGTGAGTCGCTGAGATGACAAGTTCTTTTGCTGCCAATTCAATGCATAAGCAATGATGGAGATCGATTTTTGTGCGGGCAGTCCGCCAAGGTGGACACAAGGCTTCCGTTGCACCACTGCTGTCAAATCACAAGTCATCTCTGCACACACACGCTCAAGTTCATCCAGTTGACCCAGCAATAGTAGCGTTGTCACATCTCTGAAGCTACAGCCCTGCCACCCACGAGAAGGACCAAGCACCAATGCTTATGTGAGAATCAAAAGCTAATAGTGTTACTACTTACTCCTACATGGGAAGGACAAAGACATATACGCCAAGGATCCCTCACGTGAGTTTATCAAATGTGCTAGTTCACGTCCAAAAAAAGGGGTGGCCAAGTGTTTAAAGACCCAGAGGATTCCTTTTGAGCCGTCACAGCCGTTTTAAGTCGTCCTTGCCGCGTTAAACCGCTGGGCTGTTTTGAATCGCCTTTTTTGTCGTGTGGAATGGATTATTTATCGACCAGACGAATCAGGTGATATCCATTCAAGTTTATTTTATTAATATATATTGTTTTCATCAAAGAACAATTACTTGGTCTTATAATATTTTCGCAGGACCATTACAAAAAGGTGTCACCTAAGGGGTGCGCGTCAACATCACTTTTGCACTGGTGCTATGTCTGTGCTATGATGCTCGGCGGTTACATGTGCAAGTCGCTGCCCCGATGTACGGATTACATCCGTCTGTGCCTGTGGCCGATTCGTGCATCTGCACCGGTTAAACAACGTCACGTTTGACTTGCCGTCCACGATGTTTTACAACACCATGGACGACTCGTCCATCTGCCCTCACGGCGGTTCACGCATTGGCACCGGTTTATAATGCAGAGCACAACTGGCTCGTCTGCACCGGCTTACAAGGCCGCAACCGACTCATCTCTCCGAAGCCGTTTCTGATGTTGCGGTCGTTTTACTGTCCGCCCTGCGGTCCGGCATATCGGAAGTGCCGAGTTGACTAAAACGCACAGATCATCTGTCATTCACAAACATCAGGTGATATCCATCTAAAGTTTATCTATTAAACACTTATTGTTTTTTGTCAAAGAACAATTGTCTCTGCCCTGTAATATTTTTACACAGGACAATTTTTCTGCCTCAAATACGGAGTGCATGCACTAGCATTCATCCATGCCACGCTGCTTGACAGACATGCGTACAAGCCGCCGTTCCCACGGTCCAGCCTGCATCAACTCGTCAAGACCGCGCGACTTACCCAATAAAGCACGCACAGGCCGCCGACCCCCGCAGTCCGGTCTACATCAACCTACGGCCGACTCACCCGTCCGCGCCGGCTTACAACGCCGCGGCTGATTCATCTGTCTGCTTGTGTGGCCGACTCGCCCATAATTGATTTCGGCTTCACCGTGGTGATCATCAACTCCGTGGTGGATAACTTCTGGCCTAACATTTGAGGTGAAATCCATCCAGTATATTTTTATATATTATATATTGTTTTCTCTTTAAAAGAGCAATTACTCTGATTTGCGATGTTGTTGAGGCAGGACAATTGTTCACTACATCAACACGACGTGGTTGACTCACCCATCCGCGCCGGCTTACAACGGCTCATACGGGATCATTTATAACCCGCCGCAGTCACTTCAACCTTCTGTGGGTTCACATCACGCTATCACCGCCAATGATATACACCTTCTGCTATGGCCAAATATGGAGAATCTCAAGCCAACTCCTCGAGTCGTCTTAAGACTCGGGGGCTACAATGGTATGACTCGGCAAAATTAGCTGGTTTCAATAAATTCAAGAACTCCGGGTCATTGAAGGGAAAAATAACCCGGCCCCTGAGATTACTGCTAGATCAATGAAAATTTAAAGGCCATTAGACGATTTCTGACTCAAAATAAGGATTTTGGTTTAAAATCCGGTTCAAGAGACATCTTTCTCCCACAAAGCACTGAAGCTCTCAAATCCGGTTCAAAATCCGGCCCAAGGTAAATTTGTCCTTCACAAATTTTTGAAGCTTTCAAATCTGGTTTAAAGTTCCGGTTCAAAAAGAATTAATTTCTCGCAAGTTCGAGTTCTCAGAAAAATTAAAGGTTGCCAAAAAGAACTTGCTGCCATGATGCGCGGTTCAAACTTGGGTATCCTGCGTTACGGCTTATCTTATTATGATCATTTGGGGGCTTCCTGCTCATCGAGCATAGCTATCAGTACCCTCTTGATCGGCGCAATGCCAAAACTTATATGGTCACTTGGGGGCTTCCTGTTCAAACATAGGTCGTATTCGAACGAAAGAGAACATAGCTGTCGATACCCTTTTGATTGGCAAACTGGCGAACCTACTTGGGGGCTTCTTCGTATCCGAATCATAGCTCAACCCCTTTGGGAATCGACGTGGATTGTATTCGAATCAGCGTCGCTGTCGGTGTCAAAACCGGCGGATCTCGGCTAGGGGGTCCCGATCTGTGCGTCTAGGCGGATGGTAACAGGAGATGAGGGACACGATGTTTTTACCCAGGTTCGGGTCCTCTTGATGGAGGTAAAACCCTACGTCCTGCTTGATTAATATTGATGATGTGGGTTACAAGAGTAGATCTACCACGAGATCAAGGAGGCTAAACCCTAGAAGCTAGCCTATGGTATGATTGTTGTTCGTCCTATGGACTAAAGCCATCCGGTTTATATAGACACCGGAGAGGGCTAGGGTTACACAGAGTCGGTTACAATGGTAGGAGATCTACATATCCGTATCGCCAAGCTTGCCTTCCACGCCAAGGAAAGTCCCATCCGGACACGGGACGAAGTCTTCAATCTTCTATCTTCATAGTCTTGGAGTCCGGCCGATGATGATAGTTCGGCTATCCGGACACCCCCTAGTCCGGGACTCCCTCAGTAGCCCCCGAACCAGGCTTCAATAACGACGAATCCGGCGCGTATGTTGTCTTCGGCGTTTGCAAGGCGGGTTCTTCTTCATGCTCCATGTGTTTGCCGGATAGTGTCTGGTTGCTTCATAAATGCTGCGCTCCTTGGCTTCCGCGTCCAATAATGGCCTTCTTCCACGCGTCGTACGAATGCGAAAAGCCAGGGTATTTTATGTTTTACCCCCTAGCTGCGCAAATAAGCTGCCTATAAGAGAGGCGAGGATCCAGATCCAAATCACACCATCCTCCTTCCGCAAGTACTCATCGAGGCGCATCTGACACCAAACCCATTCCAACATGGACAGTCGACGCGGCTCCTCTTCTCGCGCTCCCAGCCCTAAGCCAGGAGATTGGAGGAGATGCTCAGTCCCGCACAGCGAGTTAGTGACGCTCCAAGCAGAGGGATATCTTCCCCCGGCCTTCATGGTTCCGGTTCGAGCCGGACTGGCCACCTACAAGGGTGGGAAGCAGGCGGAGAGCGCCCCCAATCCCTCCAAAGGAGAGCGGGTGTGCTTCGTCCCCTACTTAATAAGGGGACTCGGATTTCCTATACATCCGTTTCTCCGGGGGCTCCTGGAGTTCTACGGACTCCAGCTTCATCACCTTACACCTGCCTCCATTTTGCACATCGCGGGCTTCGTAGCTCTGTGTGAGCTGTTCTTGGGCATTGAGCCCCATTTTGCGCTGTGGAAGAGGCTGTTTTGCCTCGTACCCCGCTCTCACGAGGGGTCGATATATCAAGTGGGCGGAGCCGAAATATGGCGCATCGCCGGGACCGGATACCTGTCCGGGACCCCGAAGAAGGCGTCCGAAGACTGGCCTTCGGAGTGGTTTTATATGGAGGACGCTCCGCTGCCGGATCCAGTCCGGATCGGCCTTCCGGAGTTCAGCAACGCTCCTTTGAAGAAACGCCTAAGTTGGCGCCCACGGAGCCCTCAACGAGAAGATGATAGGAGCGTCCATTACTTGATGGGCCGGATACGGCTGCTAGCCCATTCCGGATTGACCATGATCGAAGTCATGGCCACATGCATTATGCGTGGGGTGCAGCCGCTCCAATATAGGGGCTACCCCATGTGGGACTTCAACGGAGACGATGACGCCACCCGTCACGGTCGCAAGGGACCTGGCTTGGCCGACGATCTGGTGAAGATCCTGTCCGGCTTGTACAAGGGGGAGAAGGAGGACTTCCTCCGCACGAAACCTCTGAACGGATTTTCCATGAACAACCCTCGGAGCTGGGTAAGCGGTCGCATGCATATCTGATCCGTGCCTTTAAAGGCAATTGTCTTATTGTATGATTTTTACACAAGAACTGCGTCAAGATGTGGAGGGCATAAAAAGCCCAGCTCCACAAACCGAAGACCCAGAAAGGTCCCTTGATCCGGCCTCCGAAGAGGATCCGGACTTAGCGGTGGAACTGATCGACGGGGTGTACCACCAGCTCAGCATAGATAATGCTTTAGTCGCCATTATGGCCGACTACCCCGGTTTGTGTCCGGCTTCCCCGGTGAGTACGATCGAAGTCCTGGCGTTGTTACTTCTTTAATGCTTTCTGACCATCGTGCACCAATGGTGTTTGACAGGAGGCGCCTTTACGGCAGGAAGCCGAGCCCGCGGTGATCGACCAAACGAGGTCAGTGCGGCCCAGCAGGTGGAAGAGAGTGCGGCGCGAATCGAAACATCGCCGCAAAGGTACGGTGCACCATTATCCGTGAAGGGAAAGACTCTTGGGAGGCATATTAATACCCGCGATTCTTTCAGGAGAAAAAGCGCTCGCCGGACTAAGTCCGGAGAGGGTGCCTATCAAGCCTCCACCCGCCAGGCTCCAATGCCTGGTCCGGAGGGGGAGGCTAGCGCAAGGCGCGAGCCGGATGCTCCTCCAGCGGAGGATGCCGACAGATTGTCCGCCACCAAGTCTGAGGTGGAGAGCGCCATGAATCATAGGCGCCGTCAGACAGTTCTTCATGACGCGTGTTTCTCCCATGAGGCGTTAAATGCCTTTAATGCGGGAGACGTGCACCTTCGTGCTGCTCAAGATGGTTTAACCAGAGCCACGGAGCAGTATGTAAATGACATACGGGTAAGGAATTTTAATAGTTATATATGCCAGTAGCCCCCGAGACTTAAAATAGTTAAACTAACTGATTTAAGGATCATTTGTTATGCAGGATCTTACTGAGAAGAATACCCACCTGTCCCAGGAGATTCAAGAGTGCAAGGCCCAGCTTGAGGCTGCACTAGCCGCAGCCGGGGGAGCCACGGAGACCCCCTCTGGTAATTCATATTTCGAAAAGAGAATTAATTTATGAAGTGCGGCGTGTGTGTAGTCTGACAATAATATTGCAGAGGGTGCCGGACTAGATTCGGACAAGCAACAGCTGCTGCGCCAGTTGAAGGCCGGCGAGAGGGTGCTTATGAAGGTGCAGCAGGAGAGGAACAAGCTCCAAGATACCCACGCCCAGCTTGGAGAAGAGCTAAAAGGGGTGCGGGCCCAGCTGTCTGGCTCCTTGAAGGAGAATCAGCGGCTTCGTTGCGGCATTTATAGTAAGTGCTTGAGCAAACTCTTTTGAAAAGAAGAGTTCGGCGAGGAGGTCGATTGACATAAATATGTCTATAGGTGTGCTCACAGGTCGCCCTATGGAGGAAATGCTCGCGTCAACGGGTGATCAACTTCCCGAGCTAGTGCAACTGTTTGAATGTGTTCGGCAGGCGATGAGTAGCGTCGTTCAGGCCTTATGGCCTGCCGTCTCTCTACCTGAGGGCCTTGGAGGGCTTGCTGAGAAGCTTCAGGGAGTACGGCGACGTCTCCGTCTATGGAAGATATCGGCCTGCCGTCAAGGCGCCAGGGAGGCCTGGGCCATGGTGAAGAAGCGGTACCCGAAGGCTGACCCAAACCACATGGCCGAGGTCGGACCTATGGGGCCTGATGGGAAGGAGATCCCTGTGAGCCTGATGTATGGCCAAGTAGAGTTGGCCGCGAAATTTTCCCAGCAGGACCGTAAATTAGACAGCCTCTTAGATGGGATTGAGGAGGAGTACAATCAGTCAGTTTGACGATGTAATTGTAAAATGACATGTAAAAATGTCTTCTAGCCGGATTGTAGATCGTTTGTCTCTGCGGACCTTTTCGCTTCGACCTCGGGACCCAACAGTCCGGAGTGTGTCCGAATACCCTCACGGTTATATAAAAACTGGGGCACGCATGGAGACAAGGCGTAGGGGTCATGAATGCTTTATCCGACAAGTGCCCAACTAGCTATGTTATATTACATGGTTAGTAAGAAACATCTTCCAGGGAGAATAGTTCCGTTAAGGTTTCCTTTCCCTGGGAGGCATGCCCTGAAATGCATGTTCGAACTGCGAAAATAGCAGAAAAACATCTGGGGGCAGATAAATAAGTAAGTAATAAACCATCTTTTAGGTCACCGACCGAATATTCCCTTAAGAACGCTAGCCTTCGGCTTCACCGAGTCTGAGGTACACATCCGGCTGACCCGGCAGTAACAATCGCAGAGGTGCTCCCTTTACGTCCTAGCCGAACAATCGGGAACGTAGGGGTAAGCACAGGAGCCAGGCAACCCAGCTTGGCCAAAACTTAAGTCATATCGATGCATACAATGGTGATCAAAAGGTACATGCGGAAGTGTGACACATGTGTTGGGCATGAAACCCATATAAATAAGCTTCTGTTAAAGAAGCCCCCAGGTATAACGAGTGCGAATAGCACATCGAGTGAGTGCGAACAAAATGCAGGTCAGCCCTCAAGAGGGTTGTGGTGAAAGAAGGGAGGGGAGAGGATGGAAAACACAGACAGCAAAAAGGTATAAAAGGTGGATGGAGAAAGGAGACGAACCCTGAGTCCGGCGCTAGGCGTAAAATCTTCGGAGACGGGCTGCATTCCATGGGTTTGGCTCGAGTCGGTTGTCAGATGCTTTGCGTACACGGTATGCACCGTCGGTAAGGACTTGGTCGATGATGAAGGGACCTTCCCATTTGGGCGTAAGTTTGTCCTTTTCCGGCAGGCGTAGAACTAGTTCGCCAACATTGTAAGTTATGGCCCGTACTTCTCTGCTTTGATATCTTCGAGCCTGTTGTTGATAAAATGTGGAACGGGATTTTGCCACGTCGTGCTCCTCCTCCAAGGCGTCCAAACTGTCCTGCCGATCTAACTCGGCTTCTCTTTCCTCGTACATGCGCACGCGAGGTGAGTCATGAATTATGTCGCAGGGCAAAACTGCCTCGGCGCCGTAGACCATAAAAATGGTGTGAATCCGGTTGTGCGGTTTGGCGTGGTCCGCAGCCCCCAGAGTACGGAGTCGAGCTCCTCTACCCAGTGCGTGTTAGATTCTGTGAGGGACCGCACTAATCTGGGTTTGATGCCGCTCATGATTAGACCATTTGCTCGTTCCACTTGACCATTAGTTTGAGGGTGATAGACTGAAGCATAGTCGAGCTTGATGCCCATGTTCTTGCACCAAAGTTTGACCTTGTCGACCGTGAAGTTCGTGCCGTTATCGGTGATGATGCTGTGGGGGACGCCGAAACGGTGTACTACCCCGGATATGAAGTTTATCACAGGTCCGGATTCTGCTGTTTTAACCGGCTTGGCCTCTATCCATTTGGTGAATTTGTCCACCATGACCAATAAGTATTTGTGCTTGTGGGTTCCCCCTTTAAGGGGTCCTACCATGTCAAGCCCCCAGACCACGAACGGCCAGGTGATGGGTATAGTTTTGAGGGCGGTGGGTGGCATGTGGCTCTGGTTAGCAAAGAGCTGGCAACCAACGTGTCGTTGGACTAAGTCCTGAGCGTCTGCCCGGGAAGTCGGCTAGTAAAATCCTGTACGGAAGGCCTTGCCTACAAGGGCCCGGGCTGCGGCGTGGTGCCCGCCGAGTCCGGAGTGAATTTTGGCCAGAAGATTTCGCCCATCCTCTTCGGAGATACACCTTTGAAGGACTCCGGTGGTGCTTTTCTTATAAAGTTCTCCCTCATGGACTTTGTAGGCTTTAGATCGCTGAACTATGCAGTGGGCCTCATTTTGGTCTTCGGGGAGTTCCTGCCTCAGTAAGTAGGCCAGGAATGGTTCCGTCCACGGGGCAATTACTGCCATTATTTCGTGGGCTAAATGTGTTACGTCGTTGGCTGAGCCACCGACTATGTCAGAATCGTCTGAGTTAGGTGATGCAGCTGGTTCTGGATTGTTATGTCCGGACTCCTCTTCCCATGATACGGATGGCTTGAAAAGTCGTTCCAGGAATATGTTCGGAGGGACGGCATCGCGTTTTGCGCCGATGCGTGCCAACACGTCTGCTGCCTGGTTATTGTCCTAGGCTACATGGTGGAATTCGAGTCCCTCGAACCGAGCTGACATTTTTAGCACAGCGTTACGGTAGGCTGCCATTTTCGGATCCTTGGCGTCGAAGTCTCCATTTATTTGGGATAATGCGAGGTTTGAATCCCCGTGCACCTCTAGGCGTTGAATACCCATGGAGATTGCCATCCGGAGGCCATGTAGAAGGGCCTCGTATTCGGCTGCGTTGTTGGAGTCCATGTACATTATTTGAAGTACATATTGGACTGTGTCTCCGGTTGGGGACGTCAAGACGACGCCAGCCCCCAAGCCCGCCAACATCTTGGAGCCGTCGAAATGCATGATCCAATTGGAGTATGCGCCGTACTCTTTAGGGAGTTTGGCTTCGGTCCATTCGGCGATGAAGTCAGCCAGGACTTGCCACTTTATAGCCCGCCGTGGTTTGTAGGTTATGTCAAATGGTAAGAGCTTGATGGCCCATTTTGCAATCCTGCCCGTTGCATCGCGATTGTTTATAATATCGTTGAGAGGTACTTCGGAGGCCACTGTTATGGAGCACTCTTCAAAGTAGTGTCGCAGCTTCCGGGATGCCATGAACACCGCATACGCTATCTTTTGATAATGTGGGTATCGGGACTTGCATGGAGTCAAGACAGTGGATACATAGTACACTGGTTTTTGAAGGGGGAATTTGTGTCCTTCTGTTTCTCGTTCGACGACGAGTACCACGCTGACAACTTGATGTGTTGTTGCGATATATAATAGCATTGGTTCGCCCAGGTTGGGCGCGGCCAGGACCGGATTTGTTGCCAATACGGCTTTAATTTCTTCGAGTCCGGCCGTGGCGGCATCCGTCCATTCGAAACATTCGGTGCGCCTGAGGAGGCGATAAAGGGGCAGAGCCTTTTCTCCCAGACGGGAGATGAAGCGACTTAAGGCCGCTACGCATCCGGTTAGTTTTTGTATTTGCTTGAGGTCTTTTGGAATATCCAATTGTGACAGAGCTCGGATTTTGGCCGGGTTTGCTTCAATTCCTCTACCGGATACGATGAAGCCCAAGAGCTTTCCGGCTGGTACGCCGAAGACGCATTTTTCCGGATTGAGCTTAATGTCATATGCTCGGAGGTTGTCGAATGTCACCCTCAAGTCCTCTACTAGAGTTTCGACATGTTTGGTCTTGACGACCACATCGTCTACGTATGCCTCTACTGTTTTGCCTATCTGGGTAGCCAGACATGTTTGAATCATGCGCTGATATGTTGCGCCGGCGTTTTTGAGTAGGAAGGGCGTTGTGTTGAAGCAGAATGGCCCATATGGAGTGATGAATGCCGTTGCGGCCTGGTCTTTCTCCGTCATCTTGATTTGATGGTATCCGGAGTATGCGTCGAGGAAACACAATGAATCGTGCCCTGCAGTAGCATCGATGATTTGGTCGATGCGGGGGAGGGGGAAAGGGTCCTTTGGGCAGGCCTTGTTAAGGTCTTTAAAATCGACGCAGAGGCGCCAGGATTTGTCCTTTTTTGGTACCATTACTAGATTGGCTAGCCAGTCCGGATGTTTTATATCTCTGATGAATCCGTCTTCTAAGAGTTTGGCTAGCTCCTCTCCCATTGCCTGTCTTTTGGGTTCGGAAAATCGCCGAAGAGCTTGTTTGACCGGCTTGAATCCTTTTAGGATGTTTAGGCTATGCTCTGCCAGCCTGTGTGGGATTCCTGGCATGTCTGAAGGGTGCCAGGCAAAAATGTCCCAATTTTCCCGAAGGAATTCTCATAGTGCGGCTTCGACATCAGGAATTAATTGTGCCCCAATGGAGGCCGTCTTTGTGGGTTCCGTTGGATGGACCTGAAATTTGACTATTTTGTTTGCTGGTTTAAAAGAGGTGGACTTGGGCCTCTTATCAAGTATCACATCGTCCCTATCCACCATGGAGCGCAGCGTAGTTAGTTCCTCTGCCGCTAGGGCTTCGGACAATGCCTCTAGGGCCAGTGCGGCTGTCTTATTTTCAGCGCAGAGTGATGTATCTGGATCACTGGCAAGAGTGATTATCCCATTGGGTCCGGGCATTTTGAGCTTCATGTACCCGTAATGGGGTATAGCTTGGAAGATTGTGAATGCCTCGCGCCCTAACAAAGCGTGATATCCGCTGCTGAATGGGGCCACTTGGAACGTGACCTCCTCGGACCTGTAATTGTCCGGTGAGCCGAACACTACATCTAGTGTGATTTTTCCTGTGCAGCGTACTTCTCGACTAGGGATTATCCCTCGGAAGGTTGTGTTGCTTCGCTCGATGCGGCTCCAGTCAATATCCATTTTTTGAAGGGTTTCCTCGTAGATGAGGTTTAATCCGCTGCCGCCATCCATGAGTACCTTGGTAAGACGAAAGTCGTCCATTATCAGACTGAGGACCAATGCGGCTGGTGCTCTAGCTGTTCGGAATTTAGGTTCGTCGCTGGCGTTGAAGGTGATAGCCCTGTCACTCCATGGATTTGCTATTGCTACTTGGTAGACTTCGGCGAGGCCGCGGATTGTTCGTTTTCACATGTTATTTGATGCGAAAGTCTCGAAACTGTTGATACCGTACCGGTACTGCTAGGCTGTTTGCCCAGGGCTAAAAAGCCTTCGCCACTTTTGGCCACCTACCGTAGTATCCAACATGCTCGAAGGCTGTGTGTTGGAGTGGCGCCCTCTGTACTGTGGATTTTGCAGGGTCCGTTGAGCCAGCCCTCCAGTATGGTTCCATGCCCTTTAGGGGGTTTTTGCTTTTTGGTTTTTAACCCAGGTGCTTGAGTATGGCGCACCCTTTTACTTCGGACTAGGGTTGTAGTCAAGGCCGGACTGTCCCAAAACCTAGTTTCGGTGTTCCTGGCACTCTCCACCGCACAGTATTTTTGTATGATGGTCGCTAGGTCGACGAAGCGTGTAACTTCGCGACGACTTATGGCGTTCATGATTCCCTTGTCCGTGCAGTTGTTGCAGAAAATTGAAATCGCGCTTTCTTCGCATCAGTCCTTTATCCTGTTCATAACCAGGAGGAATCTGGCCCAGTAATGATGTACTGTTTCATCGGGCTCTTGCCGTATTCGAGATAGATCGCTTATGTTTGGGTGGGCGGGTGGAATCAAGTTCGGAACCCCGCCCGATCTGAGGCTCAAAGGCCAAGAAGTTTCCGGATTTGGAAGCTTGACTTGCTAGATGCTTTCCAACGAATCTAGTCCGATGCCTGACTCTAAGTTCAGTATTTGATTAGCGTCCGTCCCTCCGCAGGAATCCGGCATGGAGGGATCGGGAATCCGGACATAGTTGGTTTTCAACGTAGAAGAAGGGTTGCCGCATTGTTCCTCTACCACGACAACATGGTGGGTAGCCTGAGGAGAGTTAATCTCTCTCAGATCGGTTTTAAGCCCAATCTGATCATAGTCTGTAGTGACTCCCAAGGCGGCGATGCGATCCAAGAGCTCGTTTACAGAGGAGAGCTCAATCGGATCTAACTGCTCGGCGAATTCTGAGCTGACATGAAGATCGCTTTTGATGACCTGAGAGGTCATCGTCGGAGCGGTGGCCGAATAGGCGGTCATAAGAAAACCACCTAGCCAGACAGTTTGGCCGGCGTCCAAAGCTCTCTTGACGACGGTGCCGTCTTTAAAGATGGGAAAAGGCATCCTTCCTGATCGCGACAGCACAGAGGAACTCTCAATGAAAGCACCAATGTCGGTGTCAAAACCGGCGGATCTCGGGTAGGGGGTCCCGATCTGTGTGTCTAGGCGGATGGTAACAGGAGACGAGGGACATGATGTTTTTACCCAAGTTTGGGCCCTCTTGATGGAGGTAAAACCCTACATCCTTCTTGATTAATATTGATGATGTGGGTTACAAGAGTAGATCTACCACGAGATCAAGGAGGCTAAACCCTAGAAGCTAGCCTATGGTATGATTGTTGTTCGTCCTATGGACTAAAGCCATCCGGTTTATATAGACACCGGAGAGGGCTAGGGTTACACAGAGTTGGTTACAATGGTAGGTGATCTACATATCCGTATCGCCAAGCTTGCCTTCCACGCCAAGGAAAGTCCCATCCGGACATGGGACGAAGTCTTCAATCTTCTATCTTCATAGTCTTGGAGTCCGGCCGATGATGATAGTTCGGCTATCCGGAAACCCCCTAGTCCGGGACTCCCTCAGTCGCTAAACAATTCTTAAGGTCGTTTGGGGGCTTCCTATTCAAACATAGGTCGTATTCGAACCAAAGAGAACATAGCTGTCAATACCCTCTTGATCGGCAACGCCAACGCCACTGGGGGCTATATGATCGTATTCGAATCTTAACCTAACCCCTTTGGGATGGTTTACTGATCGTATTCGAATCAGAAGCCTCAAAAAATTTATCTGTTTCTTATACAGTTCTTGTAATCACAAGTATTTGAGTTGTCACAAATATCATATGTGCCGGCTTTTACAGAATTGAGTTATCAACTTCACCCTCCGGATCACATAAACCGGCGATATCATTTATTTATAACCCGGCTTGACTTTTGACTCTAAGTCGCCAGCTTATAACAATCATCATCTATGTGGAAGCATTGGCTTCTAAGGATTGGGTTATCACCCTTACTACACAGGTCATGTAAACCGGCAGTACAAATTGAATATCACAGTGGTTATATGTGAGGTATTATGACCCGCCCTGCGGCAAACCGCCAAGTGTTCTTGTGATCTACTTGTGTGCAGGGTAAGATTACATTTGGGTGGTTACCCCCCTGGCTCTTGACGTTAAGTCGCCAGGGCATATGTTGTTTAAACTCTGTGCAGGATTTGCAGAACTATGACTTATATAAATGCTTCAGTCCAAGCTCATCACTGAGATTGGTGTCTCAAAAGGGTTATCAATTATTGATTTTCTCAAGGGCTATAGGCCACCGGGTTACAAAAACTCCAGCTTACAATGAATGCGCATTAAGTCGTCATCGGCCAAGAGCCGCCAGGTATTTAAACTCCAGATTTACTTGTCAACTGATGAGGTATTCAAATCTTTAATAGCCAAAACTGGCTGGATTTTCATGATGATATTGAATGATTGAAGTTTTCATACCGGATTATATTATTCAAATCTTGAATAGCCAACATGGCTGGATTTCTGTTATGATTGAGGTTTTTTCAAAGTCGCTTTAGTGCAACGGCTATTATTTTTATCAAGGGGCAGGATTTATTTTACAATGGAGGAAATAGTCCCGAGTCGCTGTAGGCTTACGACCCGGCACTTGGGGGCTACATTGTTCAAATCGAGATTACATCGAATATACAAGTCCCATGTCACTGCCAGCATGCACCATGGCCCTTGGGGGATAATGCAAAGTCATTTTTTGCTCAATTTATTGAAGACCCGACTCATCACATTTTAAATGAGCCGGCCCTTGGGGGCTACCAATTGCTCCTGCAGAAAATTCAAGGTACACAAGCCTTAATCCATTATATAGAAAGATCCATTATTCAGTTGGTAGAGTACAAAGCTATTAACCTTGTGGACGTGGGTTCAAGCCCCATGGTGGAGATTACATCATTTTATGGTATTATCAATGAATCATATACAAAGTCCCAGCTCAGTAATATCTTATTGAGCCGGCCCTTGGGGGCTACACTGGTTGAAATCTTTATGAGCATAAGGCAATTACAAGTCCCAGGTTGCTGCAAGCATGACAACCCGGCACTTGGGGGCTACAGGTGATATGCATATAAGGGAGGAATAACTTCAAATTATCAGTTTTGAGCAAATCGGGTATTATATTATTATCAGAGAAATCTGCAAAGTTTATGACCCGGCGTCATCATAAGATTAACCCGGCATCAGCAACAGTTATGACCCGGTGTTATCAATATTTACAAGCCAGCAATTTTGCTCGCCGGCCTCTACATCTTTAAACCGGCGAATCACCAGATGAATCTTGAGTCCAATATGTTTATTAAGCCGGCGCCTTGGAAGCCTACTCAAGTGGATTATTCTTCACAATATTTTTCTGTGAGAAACCAACATCAGCAAATTGAGTATGAAGCTAGCTTATTGACCCGGATTTTTCTAGATGAAGGAAATGACAATTGGATTTAAGGATAATCAGGTCCCGGCTCAGGAGAATATTTAACCCGGAGTACAAGGAATTAAGGATGATCAGGTGCTGGCTTACAAGAATTTTTAACCCAGAACACAATCTATCAAAATTGTTCCTGTGTTTGTTTTACAGGATCAGTTTAACATGGATAAATCCAAATTAAACTGGGGGCTAATGTCGGGGATATACCCCGCGGTATGACCCGGCCGGAAGTATGACCCGGCCCGACTTGGCGCTTCACCGATGAGCCGTCGGAGGACTGGCGACTCACGGGTCTGGTGGCTCACTAGTCAGACGACTCACGAGCCCGACGACTCACGGATGACCCCGACGGCGGGTCAGATAGAAGACTAGGCCCAAGGCCCAGTAGGCCGGCTCATGTTATTGTGGGCCGGCTTAAGATGGAAGGCAAGAGGAATATTTCCTTTACAAGGAAGCAAGACCCGGACTGGTAATCGACTTGTAAGAGAAGATAGACTAGTCCTAGTCCTACTAGGACTCCACATGTAACCCGCCCCTCTAACTTATATAAGGAGGGGCAGGGCTCCCCAAGAGGGGAGAGAGAAAAATAATCTCTAGGGCTAGACAAAAAGATCCGGCTTACCAGCGACTCTCTCATGAGCATAATGAGATCTAGCCACAAACACCATGTAGGGTTATCACCGGATGATGTTTCCCGGGGCCCGAAGCTGTCTAAATCTTCGTCTTGCGTGTTGTGTCTCTCGATTCCGATCAACCCCTTCAAGCTACCGCATAGATGCGTTGGCCTCACGATTAAGTCCTGACACTAAGGACATCTGTCGTGACAATTCCACGATAACAGCGGTGGCCACACACTCTCTCTCTCTCTCTCTCTCTGCTCACCGCTGGTCACAGATCCAGCCAGATCCTCTCCGCAGGGGAAGGTGAGAAGGTGCAACATTCATGCGGTCGTCCTCGGAGACGGCTCTTACCCACTGCCAGCGCGTCCTGATCAGCGTGCCTTGCCGTTCTCTCCCAAGCACCGCTCGCGAGGGAGGGCATCCAACCTTTCTTCCTCGCTGTCGTAGTGTGGGCAGATCCGGCCTCCCGCCGCCCACCTAGCGACATCCCGGTGACCCTCAAGTATAACTTCCTTCGTAACCAGCCTTGCTCTACTTCCCGAGGTCCTGATGTCGCTGCATTTGTATCTTTTACTATTTCTCAGGCCCCCTCGTAGATAGGATGCATCCGCTGTTCGAAAACCACCTAAATTTTTACGGTTAAGAGGTAAAACTAGTTCATGCACTAAAATCTAGTACTACTTGGTTCAAACAAGGAAGAAAGGGGGTGGGGTGGGGGAAGATTTGTTACCTGAATCTATGACTTGGTCAAAAGAGGAAATAGTGGGGGCGAAAAGTAGCAGAGACTGGCTATCCAACTGGTCTCTAGGTCTAATAGGGAAATAAAGGGAAACGTAGTACAAACTCAATATAAACCCGATCTATTGGTTGAAAAAGGAAAGAAAGTGGGGACTGGGGGACAAGTCAACAGAGTAAGTCCAGCACTAGATTGGCTAGCCTCACACAGTATAAGGTGGCTACCGAACAAAAATGGGGCCAACCCAGATATCCTGTTCTCATGTTTGTTGCCCCGAGCCACTCTTATGTAATGCCACTGGTAAAATGTAGCAGTCGCACTGTTAAAAGTAAGGACACGTTAAACTAATGTTGCTTTCAATGTAATGCCTCCAGTAATATGAATCAATGGCACTTTTTTACATGTCCTGCTAAATTTCCCATTAAGATAAGTTGCTTCTTTTTGTTAGAAATGCAACTGTCCTGGTCCGCCTACTCTCCCATGCCCAAATACCGACTCTGTAGCAGCTGTTAATATAATGTTGCTGGTAAAATGGAGCAATGACACCATTAAAGTAATGGCGTATTTAACGGTTGTCATAGTTAATCCTAATGCCCACACTAATATCTAGCAATGCTACTGCTTTAGAAATTGCTATTGTCCTTGTAGGATTACCATTCAGATAAGGAACATGCTTGTTTTCATTTGATGCATGTTTCATCACTTGTTAGTCACCCTCCTTTCCACCTTTTTTGTGCAAACAGAGATATACATTTCACGCTCGATCTTAGTTGAACTGCACAAATGATATCCAAATTATAGTTGAACATTCCAGGAGCTTCACAACTAACCTTGATGTTGCTCAATTTTATTGCAACTAATGAAGAAGAAGCTCTGTGGGTTTCATTTTCTGATGGAAATGTAACCGGGGCTAGAGCCCTTTTCTTTAAAAAAAGAAGCTGCTAGCTCATGGGACATTGCTTCATTTTAGGTGAACTGCACCAAAAGGTCCCATGAATTGAATCATCCATGTTGGTGACTGGTGTCATCCCTTCTACGATGGAGTTGACTGCAGATATTATTCCCATCATGATGTATGTTCCTTTTTGGTCTAACCATTTGCCAAAGATCCTGCATGTTAATCCTGCTTTTGTGCTACTATTTTGGCGCTGCCATGATAAAGCAGTAATGTTATTATTTTGCACCTTAATCTAGTGGCACTATTAATTTGAGGCAATGTTTTGGCACCGCTAGTGCCACTGTTTTTTTATATATCGAAAGAGGGGGTTCCCTCCGATTTCATTAAAGAAATCCAACCATAGAGAACTATTATGCAACAACATCTTAGTGTAAACGGGCAGTTATGCAACTACTACTAGAACGGACTGAGTACTAGCAGGAGACAAGTTCGCCACATAAGCTAGGCAGGTAGGGGGACATAGCACCAGCTCGACCAAGTTTGGATTACAACCCAAATGCTACCACAGAAACATCAGGGGGAAGATAGGGACTGAAAGAGCCAGGTTTAGCATCCCAGTCTAAGCACCCTCAGCCTTCATCCTTGCGACGAACGGTACACCTCCTTTGCCACCTGCTCGACCCTAGTGTCACTGATAAAATGAAGTAATAATACAGTTAAAATAGAGAGAGTGTCCTCTCTATAATTTCATTTCCAATGTAGAGAGAGTGTCCTCTTTATTAATGTATGTTTCATCAACTAGTCCCATTGTTAATGTTTAAGCATTTCTGCAAATTGGGGTGCTTAATTTTAGTTGATCTGCACAAAAATAGAGATTTGAATGTCTCAAGGCCCCTCCTTGTACTACCGATGTACACTGATGTTCATCACTGGCAGAAGGTGTATCTGGGAGACTTTGGACGATTTCCAGTATGAGGCGTACCGTATGAGGCGTCGCAGGGCCCATCTCGCCCTCGCAGCATGGCATACTATGATACTATCACAATATTTTCTTCTATTTATTTTGTGTGTTTCATCAACTAGTGCCACTATAATGTAATCACACTTTTTCATTATCTGTGCAAACAGGGTTATTCAACTGCATTTTGGTGGAACTGCACAAATGTATGTATGGAACCGGCATATACGCAGAGTGCGAGGTGTGCCAAGTGCAAATTACTGACACCAACCATGCTCCATGCATGCATTGGCATCCACCACCACCACCAGTGAGATGTGTGACGCTCTCTATGGACGGATCTTTCTCGGCAGCAAATCATCTAACCAAATACTAGTAGCTTATATTGGCAGTTTTCTAGGGAGTACTCTTTTCTGAAAGAAGCACCAATCTATTTTTCTCTATTTGTACACAGTGTCACAACTTTGACCCAAAGGTCCAGAGCTATTTTAGGGTGATTGACGTAGTACTCGGAGACTGATTGTAAGCATGATTTTCATTAGTTTGCACACTGATTGTAAGCATGAGCAGGTGGAAGATTAGGTTAGTGCGAAGCTTACCTTAAAACCTGCTGTCGCCGTTGAAACGAGGCGAGCATCGACGGAACCGTGGAGAACGGTGGGGAAGCAACATCGCGCCATCCGGCCTCCTCTTGTGGTGGGAGAACGAATACTCATGTGGCTCTGGCTGGCTCTGCACCCTCATGAATGGCACACCGTGCTCAATCAATTCGTTATCCTCTGGGTGCTCAACCTTCGACGTGTATGCCCACCACCTCCGCCTGACTGTCGCCTTGGGCAAATCTGTCTGCTCCATCGCCCAGAGGAGATACTCGATGAACTCGGAGGACTGCGGCGTGACTTCTGCTGAGGAGTACATGTACATCGCCGCCCTCATCACCGTCGTCTCGCTCTTTCGCATACATTGCCACATGGCCCTCACCATCCTCGAAATCACCCACTCATTGTCAAGTAAGGATCTCCTTCAACCTGGCTAACTTTGCCTGGTCATGCGATCTGCCTGATTCGCTGCTGCATCCTCTCCATAGATGTCCTTTTGAGTGGTCCGGTTCTAGCTTTGGAAGATGGGAGGAGAGACGGTGGTCTTGCAATAGAGAAGAGGGAGAGGCGAGACGGTGGTTTTGGAATGGAGATGATTGAGAGGAGAGGAGGTGGTTTTGCAATGGAGAAGAGGGAGAGGCGAGACGGTGGTTTTTGGAATGGAGATGATGGAGAGGGCAGGAGGTGATTTTTGCAATGGAGAAGAGGAATAGGAGTGTGCGGCAGCGATTTAGGATTGGACGAGAGGGTCGGCGCGTTGTGACTGGATCAAAATCAAAATCAATTTACCCTTCAATTAAGAAAGCGACCCCACATTAACTAGTCTCCCTTTTATTTTGGGTCATAATTTACCATGATTTTCACAAATAAAATATATGTTATACGTTGAAAAAATAATATAATTTGAAAGTACATTCAGATACGAACCAAACGATACAATTTTTGGTGACATGCATTCACATTTTGCTTGTCAAATACGGTACGTGGTCAAACTTTGACCCAAAATACGCAAAACAAAAAAACACTTCCAAGACTAGTGCTGCTCTTCCGCTCTTCTCCTCTTAAACCACCGCCGCTCCTCTCCTGTTCCAATCTAAATCCAGCGCCGCTCCTCTCTTCCATTTCAAAACCACCGCCCCTCCTCTCCTGTTCCAATCCAAAACCAGCGTCGCTCCTCTCCTATTCTAATCCAAAACCAGCGCTGCTCCTCTCCTCTTCCATTCAAAAACCACCGCCGGCAAGTGAAGGTGCCGTGGAGAAGTAGATTGATGGAGGAGTACAACCGATACATGAGGACCGCAGACGGCGACCCTGTGAAGCTAGCTGGGATGTTGGAGATACAGTCTTGGTTTGACAACAAGGACCAACTAGCGGCGACGGTGACATCCATGGCCAAATATCTGCAACAGAGCGAAAATGCGGTGATACTCCTGGAGGGAGTCGCGTGGGAGTACATAGAGCTGCTCCTCTGGGCCATGGAGCAAACAGATTCACCGAATCCGATCGTGAGGGATCAGTGGTGGGAGTATCGATCCCAGATGGAGAATCCACCAGAGATTGAAGGATCGAGCATCTACAGGGTGTCATTTGTGAGGGTGTCATGCCAGAACGAGACGGTGGAGTCTTCGTCGACCGAACCCAACTGCAAGAAGAGAAAAGCAGTTGGCCCGATGATGCTTCCCTGCCATCCTCTCCCTCGTCGTTCACATCGTCTCACAGGGCGGCTGTCTGCCGCCGAGGAATAGGAGGGGACTGCCCCCCCCCCCCTAGCCCAATAGTCGGGCAGGTTGTGAATTGTGAGGAGGAGCTTAGGGTTGTTAGTATTTGCAGGTTGTGAATTGTGTTTTGTGTTGTGTATTTTGAGAGTACTTTCAGATATGAATGTCTTTTGAATTTCAGATTTGCAGTATTGAGCATATGAAGTATTTTATGAATTCTAGAGATCTATTTTTAGCACTTAAAAATGTAGTTTCATAGGAGTATAAAGTGCAGACAATGTGATTCTCAGAGAAGAAACTGCAACTTTCAGTTTCACATAAGAAACTGCAAGTTCAGTTTAAGATAAGAAACTGCAACTTTCAGAGGCAGAGCATTTATATTAACACGGCCTTTTCAGAAAGGGTTAACATCATGTTGGAAGTTTTATTCATGGTCGAAAACGGAACTACCAGCCAGTTAACATCATGCTGAACAACATTCATGCATAGCACATCTTCATATGATGCACAGTCAAAAAGATATGCTATTTTCAAAATGCCCACACAATGTCGAGTGTGTGAAAAACAGAGAAAACGAGGGACAAAGTTTTGGCAAGTTTTGACAGGTGGAATCGAACCCGGGCGGGAAAGCTGTCGGGTAGTGTCACTTGGCCACTAGGCTAGTTCACTAGTTTCGTTACTAATAAGGCACTTCCTCCGGTGATTGGATCCCCTCCTGCGCCTTTGTGTGCTCGCCGCGACGCCGCTGGCTGCCGTTGTGAACATGCTGAACAAACGATAGGAATCTGGAGAGGACTGTACGTGGAGAGGCGGACAGTCGAGACCCACCAGGTCTATGGCCGTACGCAAGCAAGTGCCTCATTGAAAAAATACTTCCTCCTAATGCTACACTAACGTTGGGGCCCACGGGTTTGTCAACATAGTTACATTTTTTTAGGTGCTTCAACGTAGTTACTATAGGAGATAAATTCACAACGAAGTTGAGGAGCTGGCAGGTATCATTTATTATCACAAGGGCAGCAAGTATCAGCTGGGTTTGGGCTGCTCCGTCTAGGCTTTGTTTTTTAACATGCATAGCCCACGACATGTCAGTTTGTATTTTCTTGAGGGCCGTCATGTATCAACTGGCCTATGGACCTCCCATCCGAGGTTTTATTTTTCCTGGAACATCGGCAGCCTAATTTATGTATTTTTTTGAAGAAAATGCAGAGGTCTGTTCTACTTTTCTATATAAGAATAGGAACGCCTAGTCCAACTTATGTTTCCCTTCTAACTACATTATATATATTTAAATTATTTTATATGTTATTATATATTATTGTTATTGTCATCATATATTTAACAGATACTTACATATGTAAGAAAACAATATCCCACATCTTATTAACTTATAAAAATAATTTCTTAACAATAAAATCCTGGATTTTTTTGGCACGCAAATCCTAGTGATTGTGTACAAAAGCTTGGTAATATTTAAGGACCAATGTAATAATAAATCACTTATTATTTAAATATATTTAAAACAAAATGCTCAGTCCCTGTTTATTTTTTGATAACATTACTGGCCCAACCCAACATTATAATTAGTATCAGCCCAAAAAAACTCGTGTATTTCGAAAAAGTGCAAATGGCATGTAATTTTGTAGGAAAAAGTAAATGGGCCGCATGGACGCTACATTATGTGTTCACCCAGCCCAGCTAATGGACTGTAATTCAAAAAAAGATCAAATTGACTATAAATTCTACCACACAAAAAAAGACTGTAAATTCTGAAAAAATGGGTTGAATACGTGCCACATTTTTGGAGGCTGAAATGTGGGCCAATAGGTCGAAGCCAACGCAAGTCATTGTCAACTTAGTCAACAAATGATTCTGACATCGTTAGCCGTTGGATTTACATCCAACGACCGGCATCCATCTTCAATCTCTCATCTCCTTCCTCCAGCACCGCTGGGACCACCTGCTCCCGCCTCCTGCTGCTAGCAGCTCTGCTTAGCACGCTTCGTTGTGAAGCGCTACTCCACCGTTGGCCAGGCCATCCCTCCATCCCTCCACACCTCATGTTCTTCTCCACCAACTGCCAAACCACACCGCACCAGAACCAGTTAACCCTCGTACACCTCTCCGTCTGCGACTCTACTCCCGCGTCTTCCCATATCCGGCTCGTTGCTGTCCGGGGCCTCACTGTCGTCCACCACCTTGGATGCGCTCGGCGCGGAGTGGCCAACGTGGTCAAAGAACGACACCATCGAAAGTAGACTGTGCGTGGAGAGATTTGATAACCCACAAGTGTAGGGGATCAATTGTAGCCTCTTTCAATAATTAAGAGTGTCGAACCCAACGAGGAGCTAAACGTAGAACAAATATTCCCTCAAGTTCTATCGACCACGGATACAACTCTACGCACGCTTGACGTTCGCTTTACCTAGAACAAGTATGAAACTATAAGTACTTTGTAGATGTTGTTGGATAGGTTTGCAAGATAATAAAGAGCATGTAAATATAAACTAGGGGCTGTTTAGATAAAGAAGCAATAAAGTAAATATAGCGAGTGTGGAAAAGTGGTGGTAGGAGTTGTGAAATTGTCCCTAAGCAATTGACTACCTTACTAGATCGATAGCAAGTTTTATGTGGGAGAGGCATAAGCTAACATACTTTCTCTTCTTGGATCATATGCACTTATGATTGGAACTCTAGCAAGCATCTGCAACTACTAAAGATCATTAAGGTAAAACCCAACCATAGCATTAAAGCACCAAGCCCCTTTATCCCATACGCCACAACCCCCTTACTCGGGTTTATGCTTCTGTCACTCAAGCAACCAACTATAAGCGAATAATGAACATATTGCAACACCCTACAGCAGGAATCCCTCACGCTTGTGCAACATGGAGGGCACAATAGGACAGCACCATAACCACAAGCAAATTAAACCAATCATAGCAATTCATCAATCACCGGTAGGACAACAAAAATGTACTCAGACATCATAGGATAGCCATACATCATTGGGAAATAATATATAGCGTTGAGCACCATGTTTAAGTGGAGGGTACAGCGGGTTGTGGGAGAGTGGACCGCTGAATATAGATGGGGGGAGGTGATGGAGATGTTGGAGAAGATGACGGCGGTGTCGGTGTGATGATGATGGCCCCCGGCGGTGTTCCGGCGCCACCGGAAGCGAGGGGGGCAGAGACCCCCTTCTTCTTCTTCTTCTTCTTCCTTGACCTCCTCCCTAGATAGGAGAAGGGTTTCCCCTCTGGTCCTTGGATCCCATGGCGTGGGAGGGGCGAGATCCCCTCCGAGATTGGATCTGTCTCTCTGTCTCTCTCTGTTTCTGCGTTCCTGATTCTGCCCTTTCACCATTTTTTATATTCCCAGAGATCCGTAACTCCGATTGGGTTGTCCTTTGGACACGATTTCTATCCAAATATTGGCTTTCTTACAGCGAAAGAAGGGCACCAACCGCCTTACAGGGTGGCCACGAGGACCCAGGGCGCGCCTGACCCCCTGGGTCGCGCCCCCTGCCTCGTGGCCCCCTCGGGCATCGTCTTGCGTTGATTCTTCTTCCCAAAATTCATAAATATTCCTAAAAAATCTCCATCCGTTTTTATTCCATTTGGACTCCGTTTAATATGGGTTTTCTGCGAAACATAAAACATGCAACAAATAGGAACTGGCACTGGGCACTAGATCAATATGTTAGTCCCAAAAATAGTATAAAAAGTTACCAAAAGTATATGAAAGTTGAATAATATTGGCATGGAACAATCAAAAATTATAGATACGACGGAGATGTATCAAGGCTGATAGCTGGGTCCACGGCCACACGCTAGGAAATACCTCCTTATTACATGCAAAATAATGATTCCTCCACCTGACAGTTGGGACCCACCGGAAGGGCCTCTATATTTTGTGAAAAAAAACGTTCCCCCCGTTGACAGGTCGGACCCACCAGCTATATCTTCGCACGCAAGGAAGTGCCGCCTTATTACGCACAAAAAATGATTACCCCCCTGCTAGCTAGGACCGATCATAGTGGGAGGCTGACTTGTGGGCCAACTAAGTTAACGGGGACGGAGGGCTTTGTCAACTTAGTCAATATGAACGATTCTAGCTCCAGTGACCATACAATGTCCATCCAACGGCTGTAGTGCTTCTTCAACCTCTGGTCTTCTTGCTCCAGCCGCCCAAACCAGCGCCGGTCGTGCCGCATGCTCCTGCCTACTATAGCCGGCTGTGATGCCGCGGAGGCCTCACCGCCCCCTACTACTCCCACCACTGGCCAGGCCATCCCTCTACTCACCCACACCCCCTGTTATTCTGCGGCGACGGCAGCCTCACACCGCAGCCGAACTAGTGAACCCTCATACTCCTCTATGCGTGGGCATCCACTTCCGCGTCTTCCCCGGCTCCATGTTGTCCCCTTCCTAGGCCTCGCTGTCGTCCACCGCCCTGGTGCTCTCGGCGCGGCGTGGTCAACATGGTCAAGGAACGACTTCCATTGGAAGAGTACTGTATGTTGATAGGCTGACAGCTGGGTCCACGGCAGCCACAAGGAATTGGCTCCTTATTACGCGCAAAATAATTATTCATCCACCTGACAGCAGGGACCCACCGGACGAGCGACTGTATTTCACGAAAAAACTTTTCCCCTTGACTACTAGGACCCACCAACTACATCTTCGCACGCAAGGAAGTGCGTCCGGACAAAAAAAATGATTCGCCCCCTAACTGCTGGGACCCACCAGCTACATCCTCACACGCAAGGAAGTGCGTCCATATTACGGGCAAAAAAAATGATTTGCCCCCCTGACTGCTGGGACCCACCAGCTACATTTTCGCACGCAAGGAAGTGCTTGAAAGTCGGGACCCACCTGGTCTAAGCGTACGTAGCGTTGTCATTCTGGTCGCGAGCGTGTACGTACATACTGGTCAATGTAGAGGCGTGCACGTGTTGTAGTAGAGGCGCGCACGTGTCGTAGTAGAGACGCCCAAGTAGCATATACACGTACGTACAACGGCCAGGGTGCAAGAAAGTAAATACGGCCATGTATGTACATACGGGCGGGGTCTCGAACGCCTACTCGCGCATACGAACGGCCAGGGCTCGTGTACATGGCTGGGTCAGAATGGGGCAACATCATCGTCGTCGTGTTCATGGGGAGCCAACCGGCTGGGTCGGAACGGAATGCGTCATCTTGTTCATCGGGAGGGCTTGGACGGAACAACCGATGGAAATGAGGCCTGGCATACCACAGAACGGAGGAAACGGCCTTGTGTTCAACCGGCCATGTTCGAAGCGGGATCATGTTCATCGGGAGGGGTCTGGCATACCACAAAATAGAGGAAATGGACTTGTGTTGGACCTCCTACGGTCGAAACAGGGTCATGTTGATCGGGAGGGGTGTGGCATATCGCAAAACAGAGGAAACGGACTTGTGTTGGAGCGCTACGATCGAAATGGGGGTCCTGTTCATCGGGAGGGGTGTGGCGTACCGCAAAACGGGACTCCTCGGGATACTGTTCATCTCCACCGTCGACCTCCTCCAGCCTCCACGGGCTACTGTTCATCCACCATCGACCTCCTCCAGCCTCCACCTGCGACTGTTCATCCACGGGCTCCTGTTCATCCAGCCTCCATCGCATGCTACTCCACCAGCTATTGTTAAACCAGCCCTCTCCACGGGATCCTGTTCAACCACCCCTCCACGGGCTACTGTTCATCCAGCCCTCCACCAGCTACTGTTCAACCAGCCCTCCACGGGGTCATCCTGTTCATCCAACCCTCCACGTGGTCCTGTTAATCCAGCCCCAACCGGCTCGATCAATCGGGATCCTGTTCATCCAGAGGCAACCACGGGGTCCTGTTCATCCGCCCCGACCGGGAACTGTTCATCAACCCCCCCCCCCCCAGCAACACTCACTGTTCGTCCAGAGGCAGCATCGATCGGCTTCAGTTAGCAGCAGTAGCGAAGGAATCGCTCGATCGCTCGGGTTCAGTAACGCGTAGCCTAGAGTGCAATCACTCGGGTTCAGTTAGGCGATGCCTCGCTCGGGTTCAGTTAGAGCCCAACGCCTCGCACTCACGCGCGTACAGTATGAGAGAAATGCGCATCGCTCGGCCCCCGACCACCCACCGTAATTGGGAACTCCCCGAAATTTTCCTCGCCCTCGCTTCTACCACGGTTTTTTCCGTCATGGACGGCCCAAAGAATGTCATGCAGCTGCGTATCTAGCCCGCCCAGGACAAAAAGCCCATTTTCTGTCATGATTTTTTTCATAGAAGTAGGAGCCCACCACATCTATGATGATACCGGGTTTTGTCACAATTATCATCATAGAAGTGTCATAAGTATGACAGAAAAAATTCATTCGGCCCAAAATGTCACGGATGTGTCTTTTTTTGTAGTGCAGGGCTTCGCCTAAGCACTACGAAAATATGACTGAGGGTGTAAACGGTGGAGGGGGCACCGCACACGGCTAGGTAATTGTCTGGGATGTGCTAGGTGCCCCCGCCCCACATATATATAGGTGGGAGGGGGAGGGGAGAGGCCAAGAGGCGCCTCAAGTAGGACCGAATCCTACTTGGGCTCCTCCCTAGTCGCGCCCCCTGCCATATATGCCGTAGGAGGAAGGAAAAGAGAGGGGAGAGGGAAGGAATGGGGAATCCTATTCCTCTCTTTCCTTTCCCTTCCCCTCTTTCCTTATCCTCCCTTGCCGACCCATATGGGGGGTGCACCAGCCCCTTGTTGCTGGTGCGTTTCCCCTCTTGGCCCATAAGGCCCATATCTTTTGACGGGGGTGCCCGGAACCCCTTCCCGTGACCCGATAATTACCCGGGTACCCCCCAAAACACTTCAGGTGTCCGAATACTATCGTCCTATATATCAATGTTTACCTCTCAACCATTTCAAGAATCCTTGTCATGTTCGTGATCTCATCCGGGACTCCAAACAACATTTGGTCCCCAAATCACATAACTCATATAATACTATATCGTTATCAAATGTTAAGCATGCGGACCCTACGGGTTCGAGAACTATGCAGACATGACTGAGACACCTCTCTGGTCAATGACCAATAGCGGAACCTGGATGCCCATATTGGCTCCTACATATTCTACGAAGATCTTTATTGGTCGAACCATTATGACAACATACGTAATTCCCTTTGTCCTCGGTCTGTTACTTGCCTGAGATTCGATCGTCGGTATCTTCATACCTAGTTCAATCTCGTTACCGGCAAGTCTCTTTACTCGTTCTGTAATACATCACCTCTTGACTAACTCCTTACTCGTTTTCTTGCAAGCTTATGATGTGTATTGCCGAGAGGGCCCAGAGATACCTCTTCGATAGTCGGAGTGACAAATCCTAATCTCGTTCTATGCCAACTCAAGAAACACCTTCGGAGATACATGTAGAGCATCTTTATAATCACCTAATTACGTTGTGATGTTTTATAGCACACAAGGCATTCCTCCGGTATCCGGGAGTTGCATAATCTCATAGTCGAAGGAATATGTATCTGACATGAATAAAGCAATAGCAATAAAACTGAACAATCATAATGCTAAGCTAACGGACGGGTCTTGTCCATCAAATCATTTTCCTAATGATGTGATCCTGTTATCAAATGACAACTCATGACCATTGTTAGGAAACCTTAACCATCTTTGATCAACGAGCTAGTCAAGTAGAGGCCCACTAGGGACATGGTGTTTGTTTATGTATTCACACATGTATTTAGGTTTTCGATCAATACAATTCTAGCATGAATAATAAAGCTTTATCATGAATACGGAAATATAAAATAACAACTTTATTATTGCCTCTAGGGCATATTTCCTTCACATCAACGGTGCGAGATGTCTATTCTGCACTTCAATGTCAAACCGCACAACATCTTTCCTGATAGCAATTTTCTCCCAAATTTGTTGATTTCAGTTTCGCTAAGTTGTACCGAAAGGGACAAGAAGTTTGTGTCGTCAACAATCTTAGAGGGAATAATCAGGTACCTAGCTCCTAAAATGATACTACTATCTTGAAGCTTCAGTGTCATGTCGAGCAAGTGTGTTTACAATTTTGGTATGTTGTTGCTAGAGATGGATGGAGGAAGACATAAGGCTGATCCAAATGCGGCGAACTCAAGCCAAGCATACTACCCATCGTGGGTGTATGAACGGTTAACTCAACAAGGCCATGTGGGTGAGATATATACTACTGTTATTGCTGAGATGCATGGGTTTTACATCGTTGGATTATGGTGCATTCAGATGAAGTCTCGTGACATGTCAATGATGAGCGATGCTTTATACATGGGTATCTTTCCAGATGCCTCCTAGGCCATTCTTTCGTGGCGAAGGGCACTTCCATATCGAGGACTCATATCATTTTTCATCCGAGTTGACTGAAATAAGATCTTGCAAAAAAAGGAGTTGACCGAAATAGGAGGATATGAGTGAAATATTGATGCATGGTGTAATGCGTGATGAAGTAATGCATTTTGTGCCAAAAGGTAAAGTTATGGTTGTTATTTGCATAAATATTTTCTTCCTCCTCCTCCCCTTCCCCAGGGCTTCCTCCCCTCTCATGGTGCCGCTCTGGCCTCCGGTGGGGGCGCCTCTGATAACCCACAAGTATATGGGATCGCAACAGTTTTCAAGGGTAGAGTATTCAACCCAAATTTATTGATTCGACACAAGGGGAGCCAAAGAATATTCTCAAGTATTAGTAGCTGAGTTGTCAATTCAACCACACCTAAAAGACTTAATATCTGCAGAAAAGTATTTAGTAGCAAAGTAGTATGGAAGTAACGATAATGGTGACAAAGGTAACATTAGTACTTTTGTAACAATCATAATAGTGGCAACGGAGAAGTAACTTAGCAAAGATCAATATATGAAAAGCTCGTAGGCAATGGATCAATGATGGATAATTATGTCGGATAGCATTCATCATGCAACAGTTATAACATAGTGACACAGAACTAGCTCCAGTTCATCAATATAATGTAGGCATGTATTCTGAATATAGTCATACGTGCTTATGGAAAAGAACTTGCATGACATCTTTTGTCCTCACCTCCCGTGGCAGCGAGGTCCTATTGGAAACTAAGGGATATTAATGCCTCCTTTTAATAGAGTACCGGACCAAAGCATTAGTACTTAGTGAATACATGAACTCCTCAAACTATGGTCATCACCGGGAGTGGTCCCGATTATTGTCACTTCGGGGTTGCCGGATCATAACACATAGTAGGTGACTATAACTTGCAAGATAGGATCAAGAACACTCATATATTCATGAAAACATAATAGGTTCAGATCTGAAATCATGGCACTCGGGCCCTAGTGACAAGCATTGAGCATGGAAAAGTCATAGGAACATCAATCTTAGAACATAATGGATACTAGGGATCAAACCCTAACAAAACTAACTCGATTACATGGTAAATCTCATCCAACCCATCATCGTCCAACAAGCCTACGATTGGATTACTCATGCACGGCGGTGAGCATCATGGAATTGGTGATGGAGGATGGTTGATGATTACAATGGTGACGGATTCCCCTCTCCAGAGCCCCAAACGGACTCCAGATCAGCCCTCCCGAGGAAGAACAGGGATTGGCGGCGGCTCCATATTGTAAAACGCGATGAATCCTTCTCTCTGTTTTTTCCTCCCCGAACGTGAATATATGGAGTTGGAGTTGAGGTCGGTGGAGGTCCAGGGGGGCCATGAGCAGGGGGCGCGCCCTAGGGCGGTGCCTTCCACCCTCATGGCCAGGGTGTGGGCCCCTTCTGTTGATTCTTTTGCCAGTAATTTTTATTAATTCCAAAACATGACTCCGTGAAGTTTCAGGTCATTCCGAGAACTTCTATTTCCGCACAAAAATAACAACATGGCAATTTGCTGAAAACAGCGTCAGTCTAGGTTAGTTCCATCCAAATCATGCAAATTAGAGTCCAAAACAAGAGCAAAAGAGTTTGGAGAAGTAGATACATTGGAGACGTATCAACTCCCCAAGCTTAACCCATTGCTTGTCCTCAAGCAATTCAGTTAACAAACTGAAAGTGATAAAGAAAAACTTTTACAAACTCTATTTGATCTTGTTGTTGCAAATATGTAAAGCAAATATTCAAGTTTTCAGCAAAGATCATGAACTAACCATATTCACAGTGACATTTAGGTCTCATGTTTACTCATATCAATGGCATAATCAACTAGCGAGTAATAATAATAAATCTCGGATGACAACACTTTCTCAAAACAATCATGATATGATATAACAAGATGGTATCTCGCTAGCCTTTTCTGACACCGCAAAACATAAATGCAGAGCACTCCTGAAGATCAAGGACTGACTAGACATTGTAATTCATGGTAAAAGAGATCCAGTCACAGTCATACGTAGTATCAGTTAATAACAATCATACAAATGAAAGTGGTGCTCTCTAACTGGTGCTTTTTATAAGAGGATGATGACTCAACATAAAAGCAAATAGATAGGCTCTTCGCAGAGGGAAGCAGGGATTTGCAGAGGTGCCAGAGCTCGAGTTTTGAAACAAAGATAAATAATATTTTGAGCGGTATACTTTCATTGTCAACATAACAACCAAGAGATCTCGGTATCTTCCATGCTACATACATTATATGCGGTTCCCAAATAGAATGGTAAAGTTTAGACTCCCCTACCACCAACAAGCACATTCCATGGCTGGTCCGAAACAACGGGTACCGTCCAACTAACAACAACTCCGGGGGAGTTTTGTTTGCAATTATTTTGATCTGATTTGAGCATGGGACTGGGCATCCCGGTTACCGGCCATTTCCTCATGAATGATGAGAGGAGTCCACTCATCGTGAGAATAACCCACTTAGCATGGAAGATATAGACAACCCTAGTTGATACATGAGCGATTTGAGCATACAAAATAGAATTTCATTTGAAGGTTTAGAGTTTTGCACATGCAAATTTACTTGGAACGGCAGGTAAATACTGCATATAGGTAGGTATGGTGGACTCATATGGAACAGCTTTGGGGTTTATGGAAGTGGATGCACAAGCAGTATTCCCTCTTAGTACAAGTGAAGGCTAGAAAGAGACTGGGAAGCGACGAACTAGAGAGCGACATAGTCATAAACATGCATTAGGATTAACCAACAATGAGTGCAAGCATAAGTAGGATATAAATCACCATGAACATAAATATCGTGGAGGCTATGTTGATTTTGTTTCAACTACATGCGTGAACATGTGCCAAGTCAAGCCACTCGAATCATTCAAAGGAGGATACCACCCTATCATACTACATCACAACCATTTTAATAGCATGTTGGCATGCAAGGTAAACCATTATAAACTCCTAGCTAATTAAGCATAGAATGAGTAACTATAATTTCTAATTGTCATTGCAAACATGTTTCATTCATAATAGGTTGAATCAGGAACAATGAACTAATCATCTTTACAAAAACAAGATAGGTCGAGTTCATACCTGCTTTCCCTCATCTCAATCATTTCATCATAAATCATCATTATTGCCTTTCACTTGCATGACCGAACGGTGTGGATAATAATAATATTGCACGTCCATTGGACTAAGCTGGAATCTGCAAACATTTAATTCAATGGAGAAGACAAGGTAATATGGGCTCTTTGTTAGATCAACAATAATGCATATGAGAGCCACTCATCAATTTCATTGTGGTCTTCTCCTCTCGACCCCCAAAGAAAAGAAAAGAATTTCAAAGAAACACACTGATATGTTTTTGGAGTTTTTTTTCAGCAAAAAGTAAATCAAGAACGAGAAAATTATTTACACGGGAAAGCTCCCAACAAGCAAAAGAAGAACGAGAAATCTTTTTGGGTTTTCTTGTTTAATTACTACTACTGCAAGCATGGAAAGTAAACTAGCTAAAAGCTACAACTATTTTTTTGGTTTTTCTCAAAGTTTTTCAAACACACAAGAAAGAAAGAAAATAAACTAAACTAGCATGGATAATACAATGAAAAAGTATGAACACCGACAACTAGAGTGAGTGTGTGAACATGAATGTAATGTCGGTGAGAAATACGTACTCCCCCAAGCTTAGGCTTTTGCCTAGGTTGGTCTACGCCCATGGATCAAAGTAGTCCTCTCTGGTGTACTGAGGTGGATCCTTGGGGTTCCACTAGTTAGCGAGCTCCTGTGGATCCCGCTGATAAATAGACTCCTGATATGGATCAGGTGATGGCTCAGGCTCAGGCTCAGGCTCTGGGTATCACGTTCGCTCCCAGTATGCGTAAATGTCATCGGGCAGGATGAGGCATGTGCCTCAATGAATGTTAAACAAAGAAGGTGCAGGCAAGGTAATAATCTGACAAGTAGTTTCACTAAATACCAAGTTATAAATAAGTCTCTTCTCCTTATCTTTGCAACTGAAATCATGTGCTACCATACTTTTATAGTCTAAGATAATAGTGAGCAGCACCTTCTCTTGTTTCTCATAATGCCTAATAGGTATCTCAAAATATTTAGCAAGACGCGAAGCAAAGATACCTCCAAAAATGGGGCCCTTTGTACGGTTTAGACTCAACCGTTTAGCAACCAAAGCGCCTAAACTGAAAGTTCTATCACGAAGTAAAGCATGGCGCAAAATGGCAAGGTCAGGAGCACTGAGGCCCCCACTGTTCCCGCGACCAATTAAACATCTACTAGCAAATATTGCATAGTAACGTAGAACAGGAAAATGTATACTAGTGGCTCTTGCATCTGAGACTTTGCTTGATTCCCCTACATCAATTTTATCAATAAATTCTACCACATCACTAGGATGTGGTTCCTCGACGTTGCCCCTCAAAGGGCAACTTGCAAACCACACAAAAATCATAGAGTGACATCTCCTTAAACTCATCATATAAATAAAAATCTACCGAAGGTGGTGATCTCCTAGCATGGAAATGGAAGTTTTGCACAAAAATATTAGTGAGTAGGAGGTATTGATCACACTTATCATGGATGAATTTGGTGATGCCTGCATTCTCAGCCAAGTAATAAAAGTCTTCATAAATTCCAGCGGCCCTCAAGAATGCATCACAAGGCCATTCACACGGCCGAACCTCCGTAGTGCGGGGAAGGTTGTACTTGGGCTTTTCATTCTCTTCGTTCTGATTTTCCTTCGAACCTCGGCTCGAGGAGCCTCTCAACAATCTCTTCAACATTTTCTTCCTCTGAAAATTTCTGAAATTTTTAGTGACTCAAAGTAAAAGTGAAACAAACTCAACAAGCTTGATAGCAACTACTCCCACAAGTGCCTAGAGGCTATATCATGCATTAAAACTACTTTTGACCATATAAATTTGACATGCAAGCTCAAGAACAGGGTCACTTTAGCAGTAGAAATTTGCAATAAATAAAGCACTAGAACAAAAACTAATTGGACAGTCACATACCGAAGAACAATCCCCCAAAGCAGTTTTGTGAATGGAACTTTGAGCAAGGAGATCGAAAATGGTAGCAAAATGAGCAACAACATGAGTTTGAGCTGTGGGGTGATTTTTTCTGGAGGAAGACGAAGTGTGTGGGTGCTGGAATAAGTGGAGGGGGGCCACGTGGGGCCCACGAGACAGGGGCATGCGCCCAGGGGGATTTCACCCTTATCAAATCTATAGATAGAATTTACATGTACTACCTGTGTCGGATTCTCAAGACCATGTATCTCTTCAATAGGTGGTAAATTCTTAACATCTTCAGCTTTAGTACCTTTTTCTTTCATAGATTTCTTTGCCTCTTGCATATCTTAAGGACTGAGAAATAGAATACCCCTTTTCTTCGGAGTTGGCTTAGGAGTTGGTTCAGGAAGTGTCCAATCATTATCATTACTCAATATATTATTCAATAGCAATTTAGCTTGCTCAACAGTTCTTTCCCTGAAAATACAACCAGCACAACTATCCAGGTGGTCTCTGGAAGCATCGATTAGTCCATTATAAAAGATATCAAGTATTTCATTTTTCTTGAGAGGATGATCAGGCAGAGCATTAAGTAATTGGAGAAGCCTCCCCCAAGCTTGTGGGAGACTCTCTTCTTTAATTTGCACAAAATTAAATATTTCCCATAAGGCAGCTTGTTTCTTATGAGCGGGCAAATATTTTGCAGAAAAGTAATAAATCATATCTGGGGACTACGCACACAACCAGGAGCAAGAGAATTAAACCATATCTTAGCATCACCCTTTAACGAGAAAGGAAACAATTTAAGAATATAGTAATAGAAAAAAATCCTCATGAGTAAATAGGGTGGCGATATCATTCAATTTAGTAAGATGTGCCACAACCGTTTCAGATTCATAGCCATAGAAACGATTAGATTCAACCAAAGTAATTAACTTAGCATCGGCAAAGAATTCATAATCCTTATCAGTAACACAGAGAGGTGAAGTAGCAAAAGCAGGATCATATTTCATTCTAGCATTCAAAGATTTCTCTTTCAGCTTAGCTAACAGTTTCTTAAGATCATATCTATCATTGCAAGCAAAGAAGTCTCTAGCAGTTTCCTCATCCATAACATAACCCTCATGTACAACAGGAAATTCATATCTAGGGGGAGAATCTTCATCATCACTTTCATTAATATCATTTCAGTAATTTCATTCTCTCTAACCCTAGCAAGTTGTTCATCAAGAAATTCACCTAGTGGCACATTATCATCAAGTAGAGAAGTAGTATCATCATAAGCATCATGCATAAAAGAAGTGACATCATCAATAACATGCAACATATCGGAATCAATAGCAGGTGTAGGTGTCGCAAGTTTACTCAAAAACAGAAGGTGAATCAAGTGCGGAGCTAGATGACAGTTCCTTACCTCCCCTCGTAGTTGAGGGGAAAATCTTGGTTCTTTGATCTTTAAAATTCCTCATAGTGATCAACAGATATAAATCCCAAGTGACTCAGAGAATGGAGCTATGCTCCCTGGCAACGGCACCAGAAAAAGGTCTTGATAACCCACAAGTATAGGGGGTCGCAATAGTTTTTGAGGGTAGAGTATTCAACCCAAATTTATTGATTTGACACAAGGGGAGCCAAAGAATATTCTCAAGTATTAGTAGCTGAGTTGTCAATTCAACCACACCTGAAATACTTAATATCTACATGAAAGTATTTAGTAGCAAAGTAGTATGGAAGTAACGGTAACGGTGGCAAATGTAACAATAGCAGTTTTGTAACAATCGTAACAGTGGCAACATAGAAGTAACTTAGCAAAGATCAATATGTAAAAAGCTCGTAGGCAATGGATCAATGATGGATAATTATGTCAGATAGCATTCATCATGCAACAGTTATAACATAGGGTGACACAGAACTAGCTCCAGTTCATTAATATAATGTAGGCATGTATTCCGAATATAGTCATACGTGCTTATGGAAAAGAACTTGCATGACATCTTTTGTCCTACCCTCCCATGGCAGCAGGGTCCTATTGGAAACTAAAGAATATTAAGGCCTCCTTTTAATAGAGTACCGGACCAAAGCATTAATTAGCACTTAGTGAATACATGAACTCCTCAAACTACGGTCATCACCGGGAGTGGTCCCGATTATTGTCACTTCGGAGTTGCCGGATCATAACACATAGTAGGTAATATGTCTCCAACATATATATAATTTTTGATTGCTCCATGCTATTATATTACCTGTTTTGGATGTTTATGGGCTTTATTTTACACTTCTATATCATTTTTGGGACTAACCTACTAACCGGAGGCCCAGCCTGAATTGCTGTTTTTTTTTCTATTTCAGTGTTTCGAAGAAAAGGAATATCAAATGGAGTCAAAACAGGATGAAACCTTAGGGAGCGATCTTTTTGGAACAAATGCAAACCAAGAGACTTGGAGTGGACGTCAAGAAGCAGTCGAGGCGGCCACAAGGGTGCCCGGCACGCCCTAGGGAGGTGAGCGCGCCCCCCAGCCTCGTGGGTCCCTCGAGGCTCCACCGACCTACTTCTTCCTCCTATATATATCCACATACCCTAAGAACATCCAGGAGCACCATGAAAACCTAATTCCACCACCGCAACCTTCTGTATCCGCGAGATCCCATCTTGGAGCCTTCGTCGGCGCTTCGCCGGAGGGGGAATCGATCACGGAGGGCCTCTACATCATCTCCAAGGCCTCTCCGAAGAGTTGTGAGTAGTTTACCACAGACCTTCGGGTCCATAGTTATTAGCTAGATGGCTTCTTCTCTCTCTCTCTCTCTGATTCTCAATACAAAGTTCTCCTCGATCTTATTGGAGATCTATTCGATGTAACTCTTTTTGCAGTGTGTTTGTCGAGATCCGATGAATTGTGGGTTTATGATCAAGTTTATCTATGAGAAATATTTGAATCTCCTCTGAATTCTTTTATGTATGATTGGTTATCTTTGCAAGTCTCTTCGAACTATCAGTTTGGTTTGGCCTACTAGA
Source organism: Triticum aestivum (assembly GCF_018294505.1). Classification (NCBI taxonomy): domain Eukaryota; kingdom Viridiplantae; phylum Streptophyta; class Magnoliopsida; order Poales; family Poaceae; genus Triticum; species Triticum aestivum. Next base: position 57,768,577 of record NC_057801.1, on the reverse strand, counting down.
TTGATCTTTCTTGCAATGGGAGAAGTGCTTAGCTTTGGGTTCAATCTTGCGGTGTCCTTTCCCAATGACAGCAGGGGCAACAAGGCACGTATTGTATTGTTGCCATCGAGGATAAAAAGATGGGGTTTATATCATATTGTTTGAGTTTATCCCTCTACATCATGTCATCTTGCCTAACGCGTTACTCTATTCTTATGAACTTAATACTCTAGATGCATGCTGGATAGCGGTCGATGTGTGGAGTAATAGTAGTAGATGCAGGCAGGAGTCGATCTACTTGTCACGGACGTGATGCCTATATACATGATCATGCCTGGATAATCTCATAACTATGCACTTTTCTATCAATTGCTCGACAGTAATTTGTTCACCCACCGTAATACTTATGCTATCTTGAGAGAAGCCACTAGTGAAACCTATGGCCCCCGGGTCTATCTTTTATCATATAAGTTTCCCATCTACTTTATTTTTCAATCTTTACTTTTCAATCTATATCATAAAAATACCAAAAATATTTATCTTACCTTATTATCTCTATTAGATCTCACTATCGCAAGTTACCGTGAAGGGGTTGACAACCCCTTTATCGTGTTGGTTGCGAGGTTCTTGTTTGTTTGTGTAGGTACGAGGGACTTGTGAGGAGCCTCCTACTGGATTGATACCTTGGTTCTCAAAAACTGAGGGAAATACTTACGCTACTTTGCTGCATCACCCTTTCCTCTTCAAGGGAAAACCAACGAAGTGCTCAAGAGGTAGCAGTAGGTGACTATAACTTGCAAGATAGGATCAACAACACTCGTATATTCATGAAAACATAATAGGTCCAGATCTTAAATCATGGCACTCGGGCCCTAGTGACAAGCATTAAGCATGGCAAAGTCATAGCAACATCAATCTTAGAACATAATGGATACTAGGGATCAAACCCTAACAAAACTAACTCAATTACATGGTAAATCTCATCCAACCCATCACCGTCCAGCAAGCCTACGATGGGATTACTCACGCACGGCAGTGAGCATCATGGAATTGGTGATTGGCGATGGTTGATGACGACGATGGCGATGGATTCCCCTCTCCGGAGCCCCGAACAGACTCCAGATCAGCCCTCCCAAGGAAGAACGGGGCTTGGCGACGGCTCCATATCGTAAAACGCGATGAATCCTTCTCTTTGATTTTTTTTTCTTCCCGAACATGAATATATGGAGTTGGATTTGAGGTTGGTGGAGGTCCGGGGGGGCACGAGGCAGGGGCGCGCCCTAGGTGGGGGGTGCCCTCCACCCTCGTGGCCAGGGTGTGGGCCCCTTCTGTTGATTCTTTCGCCAGTAATTTTTATTAATTCCAAAACATGACTTCGTGAAGTTTCAAGTCATTCCAAGAACTTTTATTTCTACACAAAAATAACACCATGGCAATTCTGCTAAAAACAGCGTCAGTCCGGGTTAGTTCCATCAAAATCATGCAAATTAGAGTCCAAAACAAGGGCAAAAGAGTTTGGAAAAGTAGATACGTTGGAGACGTATCAGCCTCTTCGGGATCGGCCACCCTCACCTGCTTCGCGTGTCACAGATCCGGTCATTTCTAGTCTCGTTACAAGTTCTTGCCGTTTTGCCTGATCTGTAGGGAGGAGGGTCACCTCACTGTAGACTGTGTTGGCCGCTCCCGGTTCCCCTCCTTCAAGCAGTTTGGGATTGGCCTACCCGTTTGCGCGTTCTTTGCCTTGGATGGGGGGCTTAACATGCCTATCATTGCTCTTGTTTCGTCTAACACTGCAGTCATCTCTCTCATTTCAGACTCGGTTCTGACCCAGGTCATTTCTGATGGGGGGAGGGGGTAGATGGGTGGGATTGGAAGATCCACCAAGTGTCGGATTCTGATTTCGCGGTTACCTTCCCATCCAAGGAGAGCCAGAGAATGATGGTGTCTTGCTCTGGTTTCACTCTTCCTCTCAACCAAGTTGTCGTTTCTGTCAAGGCAGCGGTCGATGGAGCACGGCCTGCTGCGTCCTTATCTAATGTTTGGGTCCTTATTGACGATGTCCTTTTTGGCCTCCGCAACCCTCGCTTCCTTCTGGCGTTTGGGGAACTGATTGGCAAGCCTATTGAGGTCGATTCTGCTTCTCTGGAAAATCTGGGACCGGCTCATATGAAAATCTAGTGCCTCGACCCTTTGCGTGTCCAGGGCTCGATGGATATCTTCCCGCTCCATGATGCGTACTGGCTCCAAGTCCGTACTGAGGGACATGCGGCTCATCAGGTCCCTCACCCCCTCCTTCACCACCTAAATCTTCTAGGTCTGATCCGTCTGATGGGGGAGATAACACTAGCGCTGGTAGCAATGCCAACCCCTTCACTACTTCTGAGTGGGAGTCCATGGGCTCTGAATCGCGTGGCATGGTCGGCGTCAGGGCCCCTACTGCTAGTAGGGGCGATGCGGCCAAAGATGATGGGGCTCGGGCTTGGCTACAGGACCCACTGGGCTGGCTCTACTCCCATGTCGGGGGCCTGCTCCAACCTCCCGGCCTGTCCAGCATCTCCCTCGCTATCTGGCATCATGGATGTGCAGCCGATGGGTGTCGTAAACCCCCCCCCCCATCCCCAACTTCCCAACAGCAAGCCATCTAAGAAGAAGAAGACATCAGTTCGCACGTTCTCGGTAAAGAGTCGGGCCACCTCTAGTTCTAAGAAGCAGGGGGTTGGGTTATGCCGGAGGTTGGAGGCGGACCTTGTTGCGGTGGCGAGTGGTTTATCAGGTGGATACGCATCCTCCCCGGCAGCCCGGTCCGCGGCTACGCTGTGGCGGTCCCCGGTCTCGATGGCTAGGAAGGGCCTCCGTCGTCAGAACGTTGTCGTCACCATCCATGAGCGTGCAGAGCGTCGGGCTGCGACCAAGGATCTTTGCCCTCCAGGTACATCTATCCCCTCCTCTCCTGTTCGTTTGGTACTTCCTTCCATGCCTGATTCCCGCCTCATCAACATTCTACCTGACATCGGGCTTGATTTCGATCATAATAGTGGCTCTCCCTCCTCCCTTTCTTTCTGTGATTTGCCTTAATGAGGAAGCTTAAGCCGCTCTGGCTAAAGCTAAGGAGGTTGTTGCTATGATGGTGGCTCATCATGCTGGGGATAGTGCTGGGTTGGTGGGGGAGGGTGGTGGCCTTCCTCCCACCACGAACAAGAAAGGTAGAACCAGCAGAGCTAAGGTGTGTGTGTGGCTCTGAGCCGGTCGAGCCTCCGTATCAAAAACCGCTCATTCAGATGAAAGATGTTTGGAATATTCGTGGTTTCGGTGCTAGGGGCGCCGTGACCAAATTCATGACTTGGTTCATGATGTTAATGCTGATTTCGTCGGTTTTATTGATTCGTTCAAGACCTCTTTTTCTTTCCCAGAGTTAGCCTCAATTGCGGTTGCGGATCTGTTCTTCTAGCGTTGCCTCCCAGCTTCTGGCCACTCGGGTGGCATTCTTATTGGTTGCTATATTGGATGTTTTTGACTTTGTGGCTTTTGATCATGGTATTTTTTGGGCTAGTATGGTGGTTTGCCACAAGAGTCTTAATGTGCTTTGTGAGATCATGCTCGTTGATGGCCCGATTGACCACTCGCTGTCCTCGCTCTTCCTGGATGAATTAGTTGCCAAGATTGATTCTTGCGGTATCCCCTTGCTTATTGGTGGTGATTTTAATCTCATGCAGTCTCCTGTTGACAAAAGTAACTCTAACTTCTCGTGGCTGTTGGCGGACGCTTTTGACGATTTCATTACAGAGTGTGCTCTTCGTGAACTTCCTAGGACTGGATCGCGTTTCACCTGGTCTAATCACCAGGTGAATCCGACCCGCTCGGTGTTGGACCATGTTTCTGTGTCGCCCCATGTCGGGTCAGACCACTCCCCCCTCATCTTGGACTTGGGTGTTTCTCCCTCTGTTTTTGCTATTGCCAATGGCCGACGGAGTAGGTGCTCCATTGACAGTTTTCTCATTGATGGTGCTAGGGTTGTTGACCCACATCTGATCATGGAACATATTCTCAATTTCTTTTCTTCTTTGCTAGCTGTCAGGCCGGCCTCGGGCTTCATCTTATCCCCTAATATTTGCACCCACGATAGACGCGTATCGGACGACGAGAACGCGGCCCTTATGATCCGTCTATCTGTTGAGGAAATTGAGATGGCCATCAACTTGGCCAATGTTAATTCGGCTTCAGGATCAGACGGTTTCTCGATCCCTTTCTTTAGGCGTTTCTGGACCTCCCTCCGCTCTTTGGTTTGTAAGAGCATCCAAGGTTTCTGCCTTGGCACTGTTGACATTTTGCATTTGAATTATGTAGTTCTTACCCTCATCCCCAAAGTTAAGGGTGCAGAATCCATTTTGTAATTTCGCCCCATCGCCTTGATTAATAATTTTGCAAAGTTTCTTGCTAAAGGCATGGCGACTAGGCTGACCCCTGTTGCTCACCGCATTATTAGCCTGTCCCAATCTGCTTTCATAAAAGGCAGATTTATTTTAGATGGCATCCTATGCTTACATGAGATTGTTCACGACCTAAGGAAGAGGGGCACCAAGGCCGTTATTCTTAAACTCGACTTTGAGAAAGCTTACGATTCGATTAGTTGGGATTTTCTCCACCACGTTCTTCTTACACCAAGGGTTTTGACCCCCGTATTATTCATCGACTCATGCAGCTGGTCTCTGGTGGCCATACAGCAGTGGTTGTTAATGGCTCTGTTAGCAATTTTTTTGCCAATGGTCGTGGCCTTCGGTAGGGGGATCCGGCTTCACCTATTATGTTCAATTTTGTTGCCGACGCTTTATCCTGTATGTTGGACAGGGCGGCTTCTGCCAACCATATATCTCATGTTATCTCTCACCTCCTTCCTAAGGCATCACTCATCTCCAATGGAGTTGAACGACTCCTCTATTGCTAATCTCAAGTTTATACTTCTCTGTTTCGAAGCCTTGTTAGGGGGCTGAAAATCAACTTCTCTAAGAGCGAGGTTATTGTTACAGGAGTAGATGAGGCCGAAGCGTTGCGGGTCTCCCAGTTGCCCAATTGCTCTCTGGGAGCCTTTCCCTTCAAATATCTAGGTCTCCCTATACCCCCCTGTCGTCTATGTTCTAAGGATTTCAAACCTCTAGTTGCTAAGATGGGGAATAGAGTCTTGCCATGGCGTGGTAGATATAATACTTCTGCTGGCAAAGTAGCCCTCATCAATTCCTGCCTCTCCTCCCTGCCGATGTTCACAATGGGCTTCTTCAAGCTTTCTAAAAGCACACGTGCGGGCTTTGATAAACACAGAGGGGCCTTCTTTTGGAACTCTGTAGATAACAAACACAAGTACAGATTTGTTAAATGGGACACTATTTGCAAACCGAAAAGCCTTGGGGGGGGGTGCGCTCGGGATTGTCAACACGCAGGTGATGAGCACATGCCTCATTGTTAAATGGTGGTGGAGGATTATGACTGCCAACCTAGACACCCTTTAGTTCAACTTTCTAAAAGCAAAGTACTTCCCAGCTGGCGGCCCCGTGTTTGTCTCGGCGATCGGGGCCTCGCAGTTTTGGAAAGAATTAGTCAAAGTTAGGGAGGTGTTTCGTCTCCTTGTTAAATTTGTGGTCAATGATGGGGCTTCGACCCGTTTCTGGTTGGACTGGCGGACCAGGGACGCTCCCCTTGCGACCTCCTTTCCGGTTTTGTTTTCTTACTGCTCTAATCCTGAGATCTCAATCTCTGAGCTCTCGCGCAATAGATGGGACCTGGGTCTTCGGAGAACCCTCTCTCCTAAAGAGTTGGGCGACTGGCATCGTCTTGCTGCTATGTTCCCTGTGCTCTCGGAGGAGGCGGATTCCGTTACTTGGCCTCATTCTGCTTCTGGGAAGTTTTTGGTCAAGTCTTTATATGCTCGGAGAATTACTGGTTCCAACTCCTCGGAATTTAAGCCTATCTGGGAGGCCAGGATTCCTGCTAAGATCTAAATCTTTCTATGGCAGGCCTTTAGGGGTCGGTTGCCATCCGCCGATCAGATCCAGAAAAGGAACGGGCCAGGGTCTGCTTACTGTGCTTTATGCTCCTCTCTTGAGGATACTAATCATACCTTCTTCCATTGTGTTTTGGCCAAGCTAGTTTGGGGGTGTGTACGTTCCTGGTACACTACCTCCTGGGCCCTGGCTCCTTTGCTGATGTCCGTTTGTTGACGGCCGAACTACATGGTGGTTCAAGGAGACTATTTTGGACCGGATTGGGCGCCCTTTGCTGGGCGCTTTGGACTACTCGTAACAAATTCACCATCGGGGGTGTCTTCCCCAATAAGCCTGCTGATGTCTTGTTTAAAATGTCTATGCTTACTGCAGCATGACGACCTGGAGATGTTGATCGACAAAGTGCGGGCGTCTGCTAATTTGATGTCTTCTCCGTCCGTTGGCGCTTCATCGTAGCTGCTCGGATCTTTTCTGTGCGGAGGTGGTGGCCTGCATTCCCCTATGCTATTTTCAGGCCTGCGTGCCGCTGAACTGTTGCCTTATTTCGTTACCCAATGTGGGGTGGTTCGTGTGACTTTGGGTGGTTTGTGTTGGTTCGCTGGATGTTGACTCTCTCCGTACGGAGTCTTCAGAATATATCCATGGTAATAGCTTCAACCTGAACATCTACAGTAGGCAGAATAATCATCTATCTTCCTCAAGACATATGTATTATTTTGAATCTGAACACCTAATAGGTTGCGGAAAGCTGCATTATGGTAATCATACATGAAGAAGCTACTTACTTCAGTTAATTCTACTAGCAAAAAAGAAAGCTGCTCATATCAGTTATATACTCCCTCAATAAACAAATATAAGACCTTTTATAGATCACTACTTTAGGGAGTACATAGCAGTTTCAACGCCCGAGCTGCTTCCCATCTTTGATAGATCAAGCAAGGAGCAAAACAGAGACAAGCTTTTCTAAAGTAGACAGATAATCAGACATTGAACCATCTAAAGAGTTACGTTCCGTTTTAACTGTCATGCAATTCCCGATTTAATCTGCGCTGTTGAAATGACTGGGGGCAGAGAATGATTATAGACAAGATGCAACCTCAAACCATCCCAAGGTAAAAATTTACACCTAAGAATGCAACCTCCTGCTGCCCAGTTACTATAATTTCAAGTATGGTTGTCGTCAGGTCCCATATCTTCAGCAACACATAGCTGAGTCAATGATGAGTACTCTGGCCCGTATGAACCATGAAAAAGTAAGTAAGTATTGCACAAGCAGCAGCAAAGAAAAACTGACTCTCACTCAGGACAAAAAAACATGTGTGGATCATGATCACATTCAATCGACGGCGATGCCATGCTTTTCAAAACATAGCTGACATGCACACTCAAACACACAAGTTTTGGTGATACTTGGGGCTGAAACTATCATGGCTCAAGAGAAGAGAGGCGAAGCACAAACACCTAATAAAAAACGAGACGACAATATCAGACTTGACAAGGGTACTTAGCTGAAATTCACTGGATTAGGTATTCAAAACATCTTGCCGGATTAGGCACTTGGCTAGACTAAGGAGCGCAAGTTTTTTATAGATATAAACACTGCTGGAAACATTGAAGCAATACGGCAAACTAAGCGATAAGTAACTGCAGCAGCCCTTCTTCACCTGGGGAAAACAAAAGCGCTAATCTGTTACTAACATGATACAGATACAGAGAAAACGTAATAGTAGCACCTAGGAGTACGCAGCAGTGTATAAACAAGCCATGTGTACAAACTCATGATCATCTCAGCAACATAAAGATATAATACCCCCTAAAAAGGAAGAGCAATATCTTATCACTAGCTATATCTCTTCAGAATACCGGTGATGACAAAAATTTCAGCCTATTCACACGAATTTGTTAGGTGCTGGAGTTGAATGATGTGACTGATATTTGTAATAGCAAAATAGGCTACAAATATACATTGCTTTCAAATTAAGATAATATAAAAGCTAAATCAAAGGAGAATCTGGGCATGCAACATTTGGATCAGCTGCATACCATATATGATAATCCAAAAGAGTCATTTTTTATTTAGCATCACCACCATTTTTAATTGTTTGTCAGGGTTACTAGCATGTGTGAATCCCTATATCTGAATGGACAATAGTTTGAGATCGCATGCTACCCACATTGGGCGTATTTTACAAAGAGAAAATCAAAACAGTTCAGATCTCACAAACAATATTCAGAAGATTTTCTTACCCATTCAACCGTTTCAGCACATTAGAACATCAAAAGAGAGTAGGAGACGTCATCCTATGCATCATGCAACATTTCAGCTCCATTGTATCCACCAACAATGGCCGGGCCTAGAAGCATATGGCATGCATTTAATAAGTTCCAAGAAAAAGACAAATGAATATGGGAAGGCAACAATAATTCTGTTACATAGATGAGTTGAAAAATATAAGAAAATAACTCACTACTGTATTTATGTTTTATAGCTCACTACTGGCACCAAATAAAAACCACGTGTGTTGCTTTGTGCAAGGAATATTATTGAAAGAAGTGTATATAGCTACCTCATAATGGTGAATTTTAGCCTAAAAGAAAGCAAGATGCGGTATATAATTCATCTCATTTACACTCATTCCTCATGTCAAGAAGAGAAAATAAACACATGCCAAAACTTGTATAATTGCCAACAAAAGTTGTGACAATATTCAAATTAAACAAATGGAGCCTGATTAGAGACAACAAATGCAAAAAAATGAGTTGTGTTATAGATGCGCTAGTCACTTGCATTATGGTCTTGAATAAGTGACAATATAAATATTATTTCACAAGGCACATAGTCAACTAAAGTGTTTTTCATGGATTTACGAAAAAAAAACAAGATTAAAATAACTGAATAGGAGAATTTAGCTAGGGTGTCAAACATGCGGAATGAGTTAGTGATTTGACATTTGATTTCACAATATTACTCGTCTGGTATTTGATTTGTTATTAACTCCCATGGATGAAGACAACTACATTGATTGATAATGCAGTGAAGGCTATAAGCTTGTCTAGCTAGCAAACGAAGAGTGAAGAGTGAAGACTATTGTATTGAATGATAACATATACTACTAAACAATATGGCTAAAAGTTTGTCTATCTAGCAAAGGACAATTGGTTGCAACTAAGTTTAACTTGTTAGAGAACACTAAAGAATTTCAATGAAGGTATTTGAGCATCCATGTACAGAACAGAAGAAGATTAAGTTATTCCTGTAATATAAAGACTAAGAATGAATAATCACCTGGCGGATAGAAACTCCTGAAACAATGATAGTTACTATAATGAGGGTATTCACAGAGTTTCCTAGACTACATTGACTTAAGTTGAACCATATAAACGTTGTCGTCCACAGATAAAAGAAATTCATTAGTATCCTCGACGTATCCCACTATACGTTTCATGGTTGCCTTATTTCCTTCAATCTGAGGAGGGAGCCCAGGAATGTCATGCATGTCAATGGTCTTCAACATCATCCATGTGACAACACCATGGCAACTCACATCCATTTGCCACATTTGGAAGCGAGTGTAAGACAATATGGCCATGGCAACCGCGCCATCCTCAAGTTGGATTATCCAATGGCTGGCATGGTAGACATCATTTGCAATGGTAGGCCCGTTGATCACAGCTAGGCTCTTCTCATCCAAATCAAACTTAAGCATGCCATCGCTTATAATATCCAACAACCAGTAAAGGGCATTACCAACAAGGAACCCAGGGATATGATCGAAAACAAGCCTATGTGGAACATCTCCCGAGATGATATCACCCCATGTGCCAATCTTTGAGGAGTAAACACAGGCAATGGGCCTATTAACGCCTCCAGAATAGGAGATCAGCACCACCTTGAAGGGGCTCAAGTGGCAGCTTCCGTGCACGTGGTCACGTTCGGTGGTAGCACAGAGACGGCCCCATTGACGACATATGTTCCTTCGAACTTTGGCGGAAACGACAGGCCATGCTGCTCACCGGTGATGGGGTCACAAACGATGACCTTACGCCGCTCTGTCTCCGTGAGAAGGAGAAGGACACGGCCATGGCGGCAATCGAGCAGGTTGACTATCAACTGCGTGCCACTTTCGACATCGCGGGGCCGCAGGTCGAATCGCTGAGGCGGGATGCGGTCCGGAGGGTCCAGAACAGGGGTAAAGACGACATCGTATATGCGTATGTGGATGAAGCCAAGGAGGGGCGGCTTCTGGTGGTGGACGCGGAAGCAGTGTAGGAACTTGGGGTCGGTGACGAGGTGCTGCCAGCGTTTGCAGACGGCGGAGGCGCACGGGAGGGAGGATGGCTGCGGAGGGAGACGCAGAAGGATCTCCCTGAGGAGATCTTCGACTTCAAGCGGGGACGCAGGTGCCGCCGGCGAGCATCCGCTTCGTCGGGCCGCTTCGGCGCCCTCCTCGGTGGCGTCGATTTGTCGGGGCTGCTGCTGCGCCATCGTGGCTCGCGTTCGTTTGGGCGCCGCGAAGACCTAGCTTTTTTTGGTTTTTTGATCTAGGGTTCGCGAAGGCCTAGCTTCGTTGCATTGGGCCCGGCACCGGACTGACAACATGGTGCTGGCCTCGTTTGTTCACTGGCCCCACTTTTTTTTTTTAGAACAATTGTAGTTCAGTTTCGTCAGATAAAACTACTGTATATATGAAGTTGGTTTTGTACTCCTTTTCGAAAGAAAAAAAAAGAAGTTGGTTTTGTACAGTTTTCTCCCCAAAATGTTAATTCCAGTGAAGTTCAGGCTTATTGCAGGAGCTCGCCGCGTTTCCGTTCGTCCAGGCGTATCTGCTACGGAGCTTCGGTTTCATCAGGCAAACTATAGAGCCACCAGTTCAATAAATGCCGATCCATCATAAAACATCACAAGGAAAAAAAAATATACATTGATTGCTTCTCGCCGTCACTAGTACTTGATCTTATATACATGGGCTAAATATCAGACTGGTTCTGGTTGGTTGCCGATGTGGTGGGTGGCAAGAAGAAGGGCTGCTCCGATGCACTATCGAACTCGCGCCGCTACATCCCTGGAATTGTTTAGCTAACAACTAGAGCTTCTGAACGCTACTGAATTATAGCAATGCGAATTGTTTTAGAACCAATATAGCCATGCTATTTACTACTCAGTCTCGTTTACTATATCGCTTAGATTTTTTGAGTTGTTTTAAAACAATTTGGAAAAAGGTTGTTTTTATTGAAAAAGGTCATCAAATTTTGAAAAAGTTCATAAATTTTAGAAATGTGCATGAATTTGAAAAGGTTCATCAATTTTAAAAAAAACTTCATTAGTTTGAAAAAACCATCGATTTTGAAAAAAAAAAGGTTCATCAATTTTGAAAAAAAGGTCATCGAATCTTTAAAAAAAGATCATCAAATTGGGAAAAAAATCATTGATTTCAAAAAAAGTTGATCGATTTCGAAAAAATCACCGATTTTGAAATAAAGTTCATTGATTTGAAAAATAATTCACCAAATTTAAAAAATATATCAAAATTGAAGAAAAAATCGTCAACTTGGAAGAGTGTTCATCGAATTTGAAAATAATTGTGCATTTTGAAATAAGAAAGTAAAGAAAAAAGGGAAAAAGGAAAAGCGTGAAATAAAGTAAATAGAAAAAGAAAGAAAAAACTAAAACCAAAAACCGGTCAAGAAAAATCAACAACGAAAGAAGAAGAAAACCCGGCTAGAGAAAGCATAGAAGAAGAAAAGGAAATACATTATCTCAATCGTTTTGCCTAGTTGGCTAGTGTGAGTTACACTTAAGGTGGAGATCGCAGGTTTGAATCTCTCTTGCGCACATTTCTTGCGTATTAAACCAGAAAAATACATAAATGGGCCGGCCCAACGGAACAACAACCGCCAATGAGGAAGAGTAGCATAGATCAGAAGAATCCAACTGAAGACACAAGAACACTAGAAGAACGCCCGTGCATTACAACGGGGCCACATTAACTTTAAGAGTTCAATATTACGACATTGGCGACCTTTTTTACCATCAAATCCTCACACACACACTCTCCCTCCCTCTTCCTCACTCTCTCTCCCCCTCTCCCTCTCTCTAACACACACACATATCCATCTTATTGGGTACGGGACCATAATCCATCTATTTCACACACACACGCTAGCGCATAACAATATGAATTATGTGTATTATATTTGCCACCAGAACTGAGGGAATTAATTTCATGTAAATCGGCCAGCCACAGCTCCAAGAATACGCGGAGGAGGTGGCCCGGGTCAGCGTCGGCGCCGTCCGGCACGGGCCACGGGCCCGCTTCCAAGTGCACGTGCAATGCGCGTCTTCACAAATATTATAACCAGATGTGAGAAATCACATACTAACACGATGTTGCAATCAATTTGTAATTAAAGAAGCCAAAAGTCTTTTTTCTTAAACCAGAATTCCTTATGCTGGAGTTTAAACAAACCCCACAATAACATGATCAATTTTTTTTTGCTCTACTTATCACCTAATTAAGCAAATTCATGACTTATGAAGCGGATAAGAAATCATGTTAACTTGGAACTAAAATTCCAACAAAAGAGTGAGGAACAAACCTTTTTATCATTGCTCTGAAGTCTGAACCTCCCCCTATTTGTTAGTGAAATGTGAGTATGCTTGGAAGATAATAATTTCTTATGCAACATATGCTTTTACATCTGAAAGAGCTACAAAATATGTTGACCTACCTATGTGCACTTCCTAAATCAAGCGGATAAAATTATTTCTATCGGTAATATAAAATACTAAACATTAGAAAGAAAGGGACAATGTCCACTAACCATGCAAATATTCTGACCATGGGATATTTAGGCTGGCGTATATGGGAAATCAAAGCTAAAAATGACTCGATGAGTTAGGGATACATCAATAAATATTGTAAAAAGTGATAAAAACAAATCTGCAGCAATTCGCGACCCCACGAACTCGTATTCGCAATGAGCAAGTTAGTGAGGCCGCCACGGTAGGCTAGCACCAAGGGACAAGGGCAACAACCGCCTTCCCATCCAACCTACTGATTCTGCTGGCGCTACTTTCATCCTAAGCCCATGAGTACCGCTAGTGTGTTGCCACGTACGGAGAAACTACGAACTGAAATTTTCATCCAAATCATGAAAAATGTTAATGTTCCTCTCCTCTCACATCCCTCGTGTGAACATACCCAATTCGTGGTTGGCTCGCTACATTCAGCGTAGCTCTGATGTGCACTGCCCTCGCTCTTGATTAGTTGCCGCAGTGCCACGCATCTACGCCAACAAGCTGGGGAAACAAATGCAAATGTTACACCGAGTCAAAATCAACCATCCCACAATCGTAACAATAGAAAAGATAATAACCAAAATTTAACAGAAGAACTACTGCTTGGCTCCCAGATCCATCTCGATAGCCCTTGATCTGGCTGCTGAGCTTCTCCTAGCCGCCTCAACATCACGTCATTACCAAACATGTAGTGGATGCCTAGTGGGACAAGGATTAAGAAATAACATGAGATGAAAAATACGATGGCTGTCAATTCCATAAGACGATCCAAGTAATTTGACAAAACAGATCGGGAGCATCTTGTATAATCTCAAAAAAGCAACTAAAAATATGAGAAATGAAGTGATGAAAATCAGCCCCTGCTCTCATTCATGCTCGCTATTGTAATGGGAGGCAAGGAATGGGGACACCAGGAGAAGAAAGGATCACATGGACGGCAAGCCTCCACCACCAGCAAGTGGGGTTGCTTCACATCCAATCTCCACGGTCGCCGCCTCCATGGGGACGAACTCCCATGTTCACAACCGGGCTCCCAATCGGCCGCTGCCTCGCCGACCTTGACGATGAAGTAGTCCCTCCCTTCGATCCCATTTGCAACGAAGGCAACACCCATCCCAGCGGACGGGTCCGCGGTGAGATCCCTACTGGATTGTGGTCGCGCCTCCCCAAACCTCACCGCAGGACACATGAGAGGGCGCCTTCGCCGGGATTGGTGGCGACGGCGGCGGCGAGCGAGCGGAAGGACAGCGGCGGAGAGAGAGTGGGAGGGTGGTGGCGGCAGTCAATCGGCCGCCGTGACGTGAGAGGAGGATGGGGATGGGGCCGCGATCTGGACGTATGGAGCGGTCGAAAGGAGGGAAGCAGGCGGCTGGGTTTTTCCATCGTGCGGGGTTGGGGGGAGGTCAAACGAGAGGGGTTTTTTCGTGCGGGAGACAGAGCAACGAGGGCGGATGTAGGGAGACGGGACGCGGTCGGTTGGCAGGAAAAGGAAAGCTACGCATTTTTTTAGGCAGTAGAGATGATTGGTGATAAGAAAGGGAAAATCACATCAATATAATGAAATATCCCATCAATACTTGATTGATTGCGATTTATTTTTTATATGGTAACTAATCTGATCATCAATACTTCATTGATTGCGATTTATTTTTTATATGGTAACTAATCTGATGGGTTTATGTGGGTAGTGAAGCGAAAAGGCAGGTGGGAGGGAGACGAAATAAAACCAACGAAATAAAACCAACAAAAGTGGTGAGGCAAAATAAAACCAGCGAAAAATAACCGACGGACTATTCACCAACTGCTCCATTAGGAGTAGAGATAAACGAACAGCGATCAGATCCGAGCAAATCCAACAATGACAGATCTGCCGGAGACACACCTCCACACGCCCACTGACGATGCTAGAAGCACCACCGGAATGGGGCCTAGGCAGGGAGAACCTTATTCCATCTTCAAGGAGCCGTCGTCGTCTCGCCTTCTGAGAATGACACAAACCCTAACAAAACTCGGAGAAAGATCTAAAAACGGAGCCCTCCCACCGGCAAGGACCAGGATCCACTCCACCCCCATGGCCCTAATGCCACCGGAGACGATGCGGACCGACGGGAGGTAGCGGAACCCTAACTTTTTAGGGTAGGCGGCGGCTGTAGGGAACTATGCACTCGTGTGTTGTAAAAAATGGAATTAACTCTAAAACATTCTGTGCTAGCAGATAGACTGTCAAGCTGTCCTCAGTTTACGTGTGTTTCTTCCTCCTTTAGCAAATACACAAAATAAATAAACTAAAGTTTTCTCATTCCGGTAGATGGCGATAATGGTGATAGCTGCGTCGTGGAGGAACTTGTCTCGACTGCGAATGCAACCTCCTACGGTGTTCTACGTTGCAAGCCTAAGTCTCAGGGTAAGAAAGCAAGTTCCAGCTGATAGCTGATATGTGGCCTTATAACGGGGGAGTTCCAGCAGAGATCAATGTAACAGTGTTGGTTTGATTTGGGCAACTGTAGAAGAAGTGGATAATCACAGTCTCAGGTTAAGAAATTAGGTTTTATTCCTACTGTGACCAAATTCCTGCGATAATCTGCAACTAATATGCAACCACACACTCTCAAATTACATCCAAGAATGCAAACTCTGCTGAAACCAAGAGAGTTCATTTTGATCGAATGGATGCAGATTTGATTTGATCTGATTCTCTGCCATGCAGACCACGTTTCAACTGAACTATATTTTTCTGCCAATATAACATGCGAGTCAATGTGATCTAATGTTCTTCCATGAAAAACATAGGATGCAGATAGGATCTAATGTTCTTCCGTGCAAAAAACAAATTATCTCTACTAAAATGACTGAACATGTGGACAAAAGACCATTTCCCTCCCTCTAATCTACTCCATCCGTGTCAAAAAAATAAGACGTGTATTTACACTATTTTGATAGAGTAATATCCTAGAGAGCAGTAGTTATTTCAACTTTTTAAGTAGGCAGGCCCATACTTGTCTGCAGTAATTTCCTGCTATTAATCTTGAGGACAAAGGAGCACAACTGCACAAGTGGATCGTGACCACTTCATATCGACCGTACATGCTTTTCAAACCACAGCTAAAAAGAATACACAACAATACAAGTCTAGGCGATGCTTACTGCTGAAACTCTCCTGGCTTACACAAAACATCGACTGTAATGTCATGCTTCTCATACCACAGCCGAGAAGAATACACAAACTGACAAACATATAATTAAGTTTAGGTCATATTTGGGCCAAAGAGACAAGCCTCCAAGCACAAGCATATAAAGAAAACAAGATGGGGCTGAAAACCGACTTCAAATAATACTACTAGGTTAAGCTGAAATTCCCTGGATTAGAAACTTGGCTCGACTGGCATGATAAGTTTTTTTTCTTGCAGATAACATATAAATAGTGCCAACCACATCGATGAGATGGAACAAACCCGGTGAGAACTGCAGCAGTCATTCCCTCACCTGGAGGAACAAACTCATTATTAGTTCAGCAACATAAAGAAGAGCACTGTAACACAATCTAATGTGAACACTGATGACAAAAGAAGAAATATTTGAGCCTTTTGACACTACATTTGTTTAGGTATGGGTATTCAGTTTGAAATAAATGGAGCCTAATTAGAGACACAAGAAATGCAATTATTTCTCATGTGCTACAGATGTACTAGTCACTTGCAGGGGGTGTTCAACAACTAACAAAGAGAACTATTGGGATCAAGGAAAGTTGGTATTATGGAGTTCAGAAATATAGCAAGATTAAAACAAATGGTAGGACTGGGTACAAAAAAATAACTAGCTCTGAGAGTCCAAACATGCCCAACTAGTTACTGGCATTTTATTTTACATTTTTACTCATTTGACACTTGATTTGGATCGCTCAAGAATGGAGACAGCTACATTGAGTGATAACACAAAACACAATACGGCTATTAAGTTTATGTTTAATTATCTAGCAGAGGGAAAATTGCTATTAAACTTACCTTGTCAATGACTTAAGAAGCACAACAAAAATGTTTGAGCAACTATGCACAAAACATAACTGGATTAGGTTACTCCTACAATATTGGCCATGGACGAGCAATTACCTGGTGCATAGAATCTTGTGAGAGGATAGTAGCAAGGAAAATGACTGGTTCCATAAAGCCTCTTGGATTGCATCGATTTAAGTTGAACCATGTATAGACTGCTGCCCACAAATATGAAAACTACATCAGTATCCTCAGAATATCCCACTTTAGTTTGTCTCACTCTTGTCCCTCCTTCAATCTGGGGAGGGAGCCCAAGAATGCTATGTATTTCAATGGTCTTTTGCAGCACCCATATGGCAACACCATGCCAATTGATGTCCCTTTTACACATTTGGAAGCGAGGGTAAGACAATATATATGGCTAAGCCAACAATACCGTCCTCGGCCTGGATGATCCGAAAGCTGCTCTTGTAGAAACCATTTGTCAAAGGAGGCCCCTTAATCACTGCTAGGCTCTGCTCTTCCAAATTAAACTGCAGTATGCCCTTGCAGGGCATAAAAAGCGGCCAATAAAGGGCCTTAGCAATGAGGGTACCAGCAAAACAAACAACAAAAAGCTGACATGGAGTCGATGTTGATATAATATTGACCATATGCCAGTCTCCGAAGAGTAAACACATCCATGGGTTCTTATATCTTTTGTTGTGTACACAAAGACCACCTTGAAAGGAGTAGAGTGGCAGCTGCCGTGCACATGGCCATGGTCACCGACAGCGCAAAGCCCCGCCGCACCGACAAATATCTTCCTCCTGAACTTCGGTGGAATAGACATGTGGAGCTGATCACCGCTGATGGTGTCACACACAACGAACTCTTCCTGCACCCGGTACTTGACGAGGACACGGCCGTGGCGGCAATCGAGCACAACACTTTCGAGGAAGCCGCCGTGTCATGCCAGGTCGAAGCGCTGAGGGGGGATGCAGCTGGGAGGGTCCATGATTCACACGAAGTGGTGCCTTCTGTTCCAAATCTCAAAGACGCCGAGGAGGGGTGGCTTGCGATGGTGGGCATAAAAGCGGTAGAAGAACTTGGGGTTGGTGAGGAGGCCTCGCCAACGCTTGCAGATGGCAGAGGCGCGTGGGAGGGAGGACGGCTGCGGCGGGAGGTGGAGGAGGATCTCCCCGAGATCTTCGTCTTCGAGCGGAGAGGCCAACGCCGCCAGTGAGGCACGCGAGGGGGGGGGGGCGACTACGGCAAGATACAAACGAGATCATCTTCGTGGCACCGACGAGGATCTCCCGGAAGAGACCGTCTTCGTCCGGCAGGGACACGGACATACGAGGATCTCTCGGAGGCGATCGTCTTCGTTCAGTGGGGACATAGGCGCGACCGCCGGTGAGTCGCCATCGCGGGACATTTTGATTCGGGAATGAAGTCTCCAGCAAGATCTAGAAGACGACACAGGGAAGAGGTTGGCGTTTTAGCATGTGGTTGTTGTTTTGTTCACTCGTCACAGTGGGCCCTCAAAAGGTGGTACTGGCCCGACCCATTAGATATTGAGAGAATTCCTTATTTTCCCTTATTTCAAAATATGCTTCCCTATTTTGCCCTATTTTTTCCCCTATTTGGCACTCTATCTAAATTTTGTTCCGCATATGACATTTCCATCCAACGGTGTTAGCTGGCACATGAAAGACCATTTTGAATAGAGGGCCAAACAAGGAAGAAATTATTGAGGGCACAATGGTCTTTTCACATGTCAGATAATGCCGTTGGATGAGAAAATGGATGGAAATGGCATAGAAGGAACAAATTTAGATAGGGAGGGGGAATGGGGGTGGGGGGGGGGGAATTTAGCGCCAAATAATCATTTTCAAATCGGGCCAAACAAGTTGTTCTCTCAGGCTCTGTTTGGATGTAGACATTGGAGAGCTGCATTGAATTGGCTCCAGTACCAAATATCTTGATGTACTGATATTGAGCTTGAATGTCAATTCTAATGTTTGGATGGCGTGTATTTGGCACTTGGTATCCATGGCAGCTTACCAATGCCAAATCCTATCAATGGCAGCTTACCAATGTCAAATCCTGTTTGGATGGTAAAACTGTTGAATTGCACATCTAAACGAGTATGACCATATACTCCATATGACAACACTAATTATTTCCGATGTAAAAAAATTTCTAACTAATTATTCAGATGATATTCTTACCTGTTGAACCATTTCGGCACACCAGCACATAAACCAGACAGTCATCCACTCATCCTATGTATCGTGCAATGTTTCAGTTCCATTACATAAGCAAAGAGTGGTTGTTCCTAGAAGCATAAGAAGATAGATAATTAACATTTTTGAGGAAAAAAGACAAATGATTAAGAGAAGCCAACAATGAGACAGTTAAAAAGATGAGGTGCCAAATATAGCTAAATCAATGATGACTTAGAAAGAAAGATGAGTAGAGGGCATGTGCACCACGGCCAATACTGATTTTGTTGTGATAGTTGTTCTTCTTTCCCTTAGTTCACATTGTAATATTTATAGTGACATAATACTATTAATGATTATACTGCAAGAAAGGACCCCTTCTCAAAGTCTTACTGAAAATCATTGACAAGGGCCGGCTCTGTGCACATTAGAGACCTCATCTACTGCTGTTGCTTGGAGCTGAACTGGCTGAGGTTGCTGCCTGTGCCAGGCTAGTGCTTATCTCATGTGCTGATCCTTTCATTCCTAGTTTTGCTGCTGGTTGATATGTGGAAATGAATGATGAATGCACCACGCAGGTAAAGCACCGAAATGTGCAGAGCTCCAGATCACGAGTGTTTTACTCCTTCCGCTCGGAAATATTTATCCTTGTAGAAATGGACAGAGTCTCTAACATGATTCTCTCCAGAAAACTCACCAAAAACTAACACCTACAGTGGCGGCCTCAGCCTTAAGGTCATAAGAACTTAAGTTGGGCTCATGTCGTTCCCGTCACGATATTCCAAATTGATTAGAGTCTTGCTCCCTGTACTCGTCGAAATTGCATTGAATTTCAGCTGAGAATACAAGCAAAGTCAAGCAGCAAATAGCATCCAAAGCATTGGACTACCAGCAGCAAAACAAATCTCACTCTCAGGACATGGAAGTGCTTACCTCGGCTTCCAAATTTCTGCCCACACTGATTGTGTGCTTGCACATACACATCCACAAAAGGACCAGAGAATCATATGCATCCAGGTGACCACATCCTAGAAAATAAACAAGATCCATACCTCAAAAAAGACACTAAATTAAGAGAATGCTTGGGAACTGGATACCACGAGTTAATCTAGGAATCTTGCTACAGGTATATGTGTTCGAATGAAAAAACAAATATAGAAAAATTAGTTGACGTGAAATTACATTTTAAATATTCTTAACAATGATAGTATGTGAGAAAAACAGGTTTGAACAACATGTTACTGCCATATAAACTCGGTGCACAGAAGTAACATGCAAACCGACAGGTGGCACCACACGAAGCAAAACCACACATTATATATATAGTTCTTCAAGATTTGAAAACAGAGTTAATGAAAACTTTCTACTGCAAGTTCCAGTTCGCAGCACAATGCATGCACTGCCACACAGGCAAAGAAAATCACTGCGTTTACACGTACAGTTGTAACCATTAAGTATTGTGAATTAAATATGATGATGGGGTGTTTGAAAATTAACAAATGTTTTGCTAACCAAGTTGCCTACTAGACACTACATTTTACACAAAGTTCTAACCATGTATTATTGCAAATTAAATACAAAATTATGAAAAATGGTAGAGATAAATAAGCTGCTAAATGTTAAACATTAACAAACATGAAATCTGCTTGCCCAAGTCTGTGACATATATACAATACTAGAAAAGGAAGTGGGCGAAGAGAACATTTTGCCAGCGACTAGCGCTCTGTCCGGCTGATCAGCAAGGAGGCTAAAACCAAGGTATTTGTTAAGGATATCATGAGATCAGCAGACTAAATATTTCAATGGTCTCTGAATTCTTGTCTTCTAACAATCATTGAAAAAGAAATTGAAATTGTATGTAGCTTAAAATATTTAAGATGGTCTCTGCCCAAAGCATTTGAAAATCTGAAATCCAACTATATAGAGTTTTGAGTGCCTACACACTGAACATCACCAAACTATTTCTCTAATGTATTTGCCATAATAATAAGAATCCATGTGTACAAATGAGCCATGAAAGATTCTTTTCCTGGCATATGATACCAAATGCATTAAAATAGAAGTAGATAAACCGATAGTATTACCTTCATTGTGCTTCAGTTCTTTCCTCTCCGGGCTGTTCATTGGTCAGCCCAACTGAATAGACATGGCACTGTTTGTTCGGACGAATTTGATGAGTTTATTTTCAGAACATACCACAGAAGACCTGTCAGAGTCTTTTTTCCAGAAAATAGCAGAGAAGACTTGCCAAACACAGCCATGGGATAAAAGATACAACGGTATCTGTCTTGAACTTCCTTCGAATATATATTAAAAAGCTCTTGTTACATTACAAACTTAGTTAGGCTACGGCACAAGCACAGTACATTCTTCCACATAACATATATACACACTGCCGACCACATCGATGCAACACGACAAACTTGTGAGAACAGCTGCTGCTCTTAATTACTTCACCTGGAGATAACAAAATTGCTAATCCATTAGTAGATATTACAAATATAGACAAGACCTAATGGTAGCACCTATGCAGCAGCATACATGGTTAAAAACAGTCAATGAGCAAGTTGTGTGTGCGTCGTAAAATGAAATGGTTATCATACTCCTCCAGTCCTCCTATACAAATGACAGCGAAGTAAATCAGTGAAGCCCTTTGATATTGTAATTTACTTGGGTGGGATAGTTGAATGCTACTAATGTCTTCTCTGGCTGATTCTGAAATAGCTAAACCAAGGGGGAATTCTAGGCATGGCCAAATACGCACAACCAGGCAATATCAACAGCAACACAACACCATGTGAAACATCTGCATATCATTTATGACTCAAAATTGTTTTAATTGTTGTATCCGTCACCAACATCTGTGAAACCCTATAGCCGGATGAGCAATAATTCGTAGGTGCAGGCTGCCCACATGGGCTGCCAGAGAGTTTCCATACAAAAAATTAAACAATATAGACGACTAGACCTCACAAACTATATCTCGAAGATCTTGTTACCTGTTGAACCATTCGAGCACATTATCACATGCAACCAGACAGTCATCCTACATATCGTGCAACATCTCAGCTCCATTGCATCCACCAGGAATGGCTGTGACCAGACGCATAAGAAGTCAGACGATTAATAAAAGCTACAAGGGCATAAGAGAAGGCACTGAGTCAGTTACATAGATGAACCGACAAAATAACTACTCAGCTTTTTATCAATGTACTATAACCCACTTTTGATGCTTACAATAATAAACAAAGCCACATAATTTTTAAATGCGCAGACCGTTCCTGAAAACAGTAATATTTAGCTACCTCATAAAGAAAGTTTTCGCTTGTAAGAAAAAAAAGACTGCCTAGAATTTATCCCACATATCCAGGTGACAAAGGTAATAGCACACCCAAACTAAAAAAATCTACAATAGCTTATTAGAGACAAAAAAATCAAAAAAAAAATTGTGCGTGTAGTAGTACAAGTGTACTAGTCACTTGCAGCAGGGATCTTCAACAAGTACCAAAAAACTGCTATTTCAGAAGTTATTCCATCAACCATTTTTGTGATATTATTGGAGTTGGTTACTACCACACCACAAAGACTAAGGATGAGCAATCACCTGGCGCATAGAAACTTGTGAAAGGGTGACATCTATAATTGGGAGTATAGCTTCGATAAAGTTTCTTGGATTGCATCGACATCAGTTGAACCATGTAGACACTGGCATCCACATGTAAAAATATTACACCATTATCCTCATCATACCCCATAATTTGTATCCATCTCGTCAATCTCTCAAGCTGATGAGAGAGCCCAAGAACAAGATGCATTTGAATGCTCTTGTGATTTAACCATGTGGCAACACCATGACGATCAATCTTCCTCTGCCACATTTCAAATCTACCATAAAACACCACGGTGAGACCAACAGAACCATCGTCTGCCTTGATGATCTGATGTCTGAGTGAGTTATTGAGACAGGGAGGCCCCTTGATCACAGCTAGGCTATGTGTATCCAAATCAAACTCAATTATATCATTTGTGAGCCTATCTAAACCCCACAAACCTTCACCGTCACACACAGACTTAGACGACCAGTAAAGGACATTACCAACAAGAATCCCGGGATTAGCATCAACAAGCCCGCATCGAGCGTCTGTGGAAATAAGATTGCCCCACACACCAGCCTCCGAGGAGTAAACACAAGCAACCGGCCGATTATCCTTTCTGTACATGGACACCAAGACCACCTTGAATGGGCTCCAATGGCAGCTGCCGTGCACGTGGCCAAGCTCGCCGGCAGCACAGAGCACCGCCGCATGGACAAAGTCCCTCTTGAACTCCGTGGGAACGGCCAAACGGCGCTGCTCGCCCGTGATGGGGGCGTAGACAACAAAGTCTGCGTGCACATCGTCCATGATGAGAAGGCGGCCGTGGCGGCACCCGAGCAGCTGGGCCCTGGAGCGGATGCCGGTTTCGACGCCGTGACGTCGCAGGTCGAAGCGCTGAGGAGGGATCCGGTTGGGAGGGTCGAGGATGGGCCTGAACTCAATCCACTTGTCGCGGCGCTTGAAGGAGCGACGATTAAGGCGACCACACGAGTCGATCTCCCAGTCGAGGGGCTCGAAGACGCCGAGGAGGGGCGGCTTGCGGTGGCGGGCAGAGAAGCCGCGGAGGAACCGGGGGTCGGCGGCGACGCGCAGCCAGCGCTTGCAGGCGGCGGCGGCGCGTGGGAGGGAGGACGGCTGCGGCGGGAGGCGGAGGAGGATCTCCCGGAGGAGATCGTCGCTGGCCGGCAGGGACTCAGCCGCCTCCGGCGAGGTTCCGCGGCGGCGGCGGCGGGTCACACGCGCGGCCTCCCCATCCCCACTCGCGTGGATTTGGGGATGGAATCGCGGGCTGCTGCGGCGGGTCACCCCGGCGCCCTCCTCATTACCGTGGATCTGGGGACGGAGGCGCGTGCCGCGGCGGCGGCGGCGGGTCACTCCGGAGACCTCCTTGCTCGCGAGGGTTTGGGGATGGAGGCGCGGGCTGCAACGGCGTGTTGCAATTTCGGCTTCCTCCTCATTCGCGTGAATCTGGGGGCGGAGGCGCGCGCTGCGGCGAGGGCAGTTCGCTCCGGCGGCCTCGTCCGCCATTTGGATTTGGGGACAGAGGCGCCGGCGAGAACGGACTGGTGGAGTGGTGGAGACAGCGGCGGCTGCTTGTTGCCCTCGTTTCTTTCCTTTTTCTTCTTTCCTTTTTCTTCTTGGATGGATGGCAAACCAACCGAAGAAGTAGTAACTGTTTATTGTGGCATTGTTCAAATCTCTACTCCTAATGGACGAATCTCTACTCCTAACTAGTAGAAGGCCCGTGCGTTGCCACGGGCTTTTAAATATTTTTACCGTGTGCATATATAAACATAATGCATATCAAGTTTTACGTGTAAACATAATTGAAATCCATATCACACAAAATATTATTCGATACAAAATGTAATTCGATAATGTATACATAGAAAGACACGCGATGCACAAAATAAAGAAAGTGGTACAGAAACATAGTACTCTTTATTGTGCACTATATTACACAAGGTAGATAGCACCCTACATGACTTTTATGATTAAGACCAATCATCTCACGAAGCATTTCCATTGTTATTAACCATTAATTAAAGACAACAGATGGAGCATTTTGTTACCTTTAAACAAATATTCCAAGATGCTGCAACCAGAACCTTAATACATTATGGAATTTCCTAACAAATATTACATAGACCCAAATATACAGCACAACATCCAATAAAAAATCATTATAACACACCATCTAACTTAAAAGTCTGGCATATGAAAATTTAGACCTCCGATAGAAAACGCTGAATTTCAGCAGGAAATATCAAATACATGCTTCCCTGTCCGATGTATAAATATGTGTAATTCTCAATTGATGCACTTTTGAAATCTTCTAACTCACATAACACCATAATTACAGTGATTGTGCAACATATTTTTTAGAAAGCATGCATAAGCCTTTGAGTATAAACACAACTTTTGGTAGGGAGTCAATAACACCCCTAGGTAGCCAAGCCTTTGAGTATAAACAAAAATGATTTCTCAAGCTTTCTTTTGCTTCATGGAGCTGTAATTATTGCTAACAGAAACAAAATAGAAATCACATGATAAAAAAGAAACAACGCAATAGGAGAAAATGAGGCATACTACGTGGCCATGTCGCTGACCTGGCCATCACAACCTCCGAGACCAAGGGGCGAGGAGGTGGCGGCATCAGCTCCAATGAACCTATGACACCAAAATGATTATGTTTGCCGTCCTCGATCGTCGGCATCATCGACTCAGTGGTCGGTCCCCTTGTATCTTCTTCCCCATGGATCGGGATTGATTCGACATAGGATCAGAACAACAAACAAAATCAAAAGTCACAAAGAATTATAGCCTAGTAATGCTCAGTCAGCCAAATTAAGAAATATCGGTAACACATGCATATCTATTAATGATATTAGTGAACAATGCAAAAAGCAAAGGATTCCATTTGTCGCAATTAGTACACACGACAACTACTTCATAAGTTCATATGACCAATCAGTTAGACCACATGGTTAAATTCATTCATAGATGAACAATAGATGAACAACTAACAAAAGTCGAGAAGGATCCTTACAAAAACAATGATTGGTCAGGAATTTGGAAGGAGGGAGGGTCTATTATTAACGCTAGTGAAGGCGCATGTCATGCCAACTCTACAAAGTTAATTCCATTTACAAAAATCACATCGGAAAAGTATTGTGCATTCATGTTCTAGTCTTAATATCCCTTAGGTAATCTTGTTTTCAGCTGAACGACGATCATGTCAAGCTAAACGAAGAGGACGCCGACAGGGCCACATTGTTCCCTGCCCACCACCGCCCACTTCCACACGCCACCATCCATGTTCACCGCCTGGATGCCGGCCCCAGCTCTCAAGGCCCTAGAACCGGTGCGCCCACGGGTCGCCGCGTTGGGTATGTACCCGCCGCCACCGCGTTGGACCTTCTCGTCCTACAATGCAATAGCCATTGCCTTAGTTGTCTACATCAGACATCTGAAATGAAACAAAAGTCAAATGCTACTAATTAGACGTAATACATCAAAATGTCAAACAGAGTCAACACTTTAATTATGCTTCATAGGATAAGAATCAAACATACATAGTTAAACCAAATACTTAACAAAGTGTCAACAACATTTCACAGATTTTTTCAGAATTTTTGAAGCACTAACCTGGCTTGGCTCAATGCCAATGTGGTTCAGCATATCAATGCATAGATGTAGGAATCATCCTTGTACTCTGCACAAACAAGGGAAAAACATGAGCTTTCATGTTTCCGTGTATTATAGTTGAGCAGAAGCGATACATGGACAGTAGTATGAATGTACAACAGTGGGAAAGTTGAGGTTCCCTGGGCTGAATGTCGATGAAAGGTGCCTCCCATTTGCCCTTGTAGTCCAGGTTCCTAATTATCTGACTACACAAATATCCCATGTCAGAAGTTGCAATGCCAATGCACACTGCTGTTTGTCTACAATTTGACTATCTAATCTTACTCTAGCAGAAGTACCTTTTGCATCCATGGTCTCTTGCACCGGGGTACGTACCAAACTCCTAACTTCTTACAACTGATGATATTGTTAGGCGATGGAATTTGGAGTAACTTCTTGCTGACAACTGATGATATTGTTGGGCATTGAATTAATTGAACCACCCAAACTACTTTCAATCCTTTCTCGAAAGACAAATCAAGGAGACCACGAGATAGAAAAAGAGAGAAACTTACCATTAAGATAGAGGACAAGTCAGGCAGTCTTGCACATGGTGTTGGTAGGCAGCACCGCCGTGGTCGGGACAGTTCGCGCCCCAAATCCATATCCTCCATTTTTGCAAGATTCTGTACACCACATCTTTCTTACTAAAGTGGGAGAAACCATAAATCGACTATCAATCATCATTAAGTGTAGAATATGGTCATTAAAATTCATTAAAATCATTGCACATCGCTTGCTTGATTCTCCTCTATTAAATTAGCATTCATCACGGTGCCTTCTAAAGACAAGGCATGACAGAAACACAAAGCACAACCCAAGCACATTGGTTTATGTACCATACTCATTGTAAAAAATTAGAAGCTTCTGTAAGATGTGACACTGTTTACATGTTTGGAGTGAATTGCATCCTCGTACAAAGGATAGAAGAACTGAATGCTTATGTACTTATAAAATACAAAAGTGAAAAGGGTAATTAAATCATGTTGGGTTAAAAACCTTACGTTCCCATGGTTCTTTCTCAGATCAAAGAACTCAAAATATCAGCAGTGGATATTGGAGCCAGGAGAAGAAACGACGTGACCTTCACCCACATCCTTAATGGCCAGCCTCATCTCCATGCCCAGGACGATCTGAAGCCTCCCTCAATAATTCGACACCTGCACGATGACCGACCGTCAGATCACAACACTCGGCTTGGGCAACGAATTCGAGGGATTTCTAGACCAAGCGTTGAGAGTACCTAGGGGTCACCTTGGTTTTTGTACACGACAAAGAGGAGTGCGGGAGGCGAGCCCCAACCCATCGAGACCACGATGCCTTGAGAGAAAGCTAGGGGAGGCGATGGTGAAGCACGACATCATGGCGCACGTGCCCTACGTCTCAACGCTACAGTCGAGCGTCGCCATGTAGCCGCACAACAGCTTGCACTCCATGAGTTACATACTATTTTCGCTCACACGACGAACGCCATCCGCCCGTCACTGAGACCCATCCTCTCAACCCTGCTGCTCCACGATCACGCGACGCCGTGTTAGTTAATGCAGAAACATAGGAGGCGGGCATCGTAAGGTAAAAAGTCCGGTTTGGACGGGATGAAAGACGAACCAAAATAAAGCAAAATTGGACAGGGAAGGGGGTGGATGAGGAGGCGAACATACAACGAGGTCGGGGTGGCTGTGGCCGAAGCATGAGGCTCGGCCTCCTCGCCGATGACCAGATCCGCCGTCAGAGATGATGAGGTCATCAGCCCCGTGACCTGGATCCCGCCAACAGGGTGATGCAGAGGAGAGGTGCGGCGGCGTCCTACGGGTGAGGACGGCGGGGGAGGTGAGGGAGCAGCTGAGCGCGGTGGTGCGGCTGCGTCCCTCG
Organism: Triticum aestivum; assembly: GCF_018294505.1. Lineage (NCBI taxonomy): Eukaryota > Viridiplantae > Streptophyta > Magnoliopsida > Poales > Poaceae > Triticum > Triticum aestivum. The sequence goes on along the minus strand of NC_057801.1, from coordinate 57,740,455 downwards.
GGAAGACGAACGGCGAGCGGCCCGAGGCGGGAGGCGGCGAGGGGGAGAGAAGAGTCGTGCGGTGCGGGGTGAAAGCCCGACTCGCTCGGTTTGTAGCAGGGTACTGCTATAATCGAAACATTTCCTTTGATGTAATTTGACTACGTATGGAAAGATTAATCAGTGATTGACCGACTTATGGTAAGTTAATTAATTTAGATTTGATTTTTAAATATTGATTAGAGATTAACCGTGATTGATTCTCTCCCATAAAGACATTACTAAATAATTTGTGTCCACATGGAAAGTTCTGATCCGTTTGGCTTTCGGTACATGGGATGGTGGAAGGAAAGACGAAAATAAACCGGACGAAAATAAACCAGACGAATAATAACAGTGGACGCAATCCTAGCAACTGCTCCATTAAGAGTAGAGATAATGCCTCAGGATGAGGAGGTCACGATTAGGGTATGGCAAGAAGAACTTTTTTGGAAAGCTTTGATTCTGGTGATAATTACCATATTCGAAATTTCCTTAGTTATAACCTTACCATACATGGATTGATTTATTACTATAATTATCATATTTAAGATTTCTAAGTTTATAGCCTTACCATACGTGGATTAATTGTGATTGATTACCATAAATACGTTGGGTGTTGTCGGCCAGACGAGAAAGAGAAAAACCGGTGGGAGGGGGGTGGTGGGAGGTGGGACGAAGAAAAATCGGTTGAAAAAAACCGGTTGAAAATAAACCGGTTGAAAGTGGGGGGGGAGTATTCAACCAATTCGTCCATTAGGAGTAGAGATTATCATATTTGAGATTTCTAAGTTTATAGCCTTACCATACGTGGATTAATTGTGATTGATTACCATAAATACGTTGGGTATTATCGGCTAGACGAGAAAGAGAAAAACCGATGGGAGGGGGGTGGTGGGAGGTGGGACGAAGAAAAACCGGTTGAAAAAGAAACAGTTGAAAATAAACCGGTTGAAAGTGGGGGGGACTATTCAACCAATTCATCCATTAGGAGTAGAGATGGACGAATTGGTTGAATAGTCCCCCCACTTTCAACCGGTTTATTTTCAACCGGTTTTTTTTTCAACTGGTTTTTCTTCGTCCCACCTCCCACCACCCCCCTCCCACCGGTTTTTCTCTTTCTCGTCTGGCCGACAATACCCAACGTATTTATGGTAATCAATCACAATTAATCCACGTATGGTAAGGCTATAAACTTAGAAATCTCAAATCTCTACTCCTAATGGACGAATTGGTTGAATAGTCCCCCCCCACTTTCAACCGGTTTTTTTTCAACCGGTTTTTCTTCGTCCCACCTCCCACCACCCCCCTCCCACCGGTTTTTCTCTTTCTCGTCTGGCCGACAATACCCAACGTATTTATGGTAATCAATCACAATTAATCCACGTATGGTAAGGCTATAAACTTAGAAATCTCAAATATGATAATTATAGTAATAAATCAATCCATGTATGGTAAGGCTATAACTAAGGAAATTTCAAATATGGTAATTATCACCAGAATCAAAGCTTTCCAAAAAAGTTCTTCTTGCCATACCCTTCAATCGCGCCCTGCTCCATTCCGATCTCCTTCCCTCAATCGCTCCAGCTGATTTACTCTTTCCAAACCTAACCCCTGCCTGATCTAGATAAAGAGGCTCTCTCCTGCCCGTCTCATCCCTCCCTTGTGCCAACCATGGAAGAGAGGAGGGAGAGCACAAGGAGCACGCCGGCGATGCGCCGATGCTCGCTGGTTGAGGCATGGTCGGCGTGTGAGTCAAGAGGATCCCTGCATTTGTGGTGGTAGGCGATCCAAGGAAGAGTAGTCGAACATGAAAGCGATGGGAGGGACAACACCCTGCTGCCGGGCTCGTCCGCCTCTTCGTGGCCGACGACCGCGTTGGATGTGGCCGAGGGCGGCGATGATGGAGGGAGCCGCTGGCGCTGGCCAGGCTCCCGACCGAGTCGCTGCTCCTCAGTGCCAGCCCTTTCCGCCGCGCCGGATCGCTCGTCATCTTGGGGACCCTGAAGGGATGCCGCCGGTGTGGGAGGCGCCCACGACAGTGCGGGCTGGGGACCGAGCGGCGGGGGACGTTACGGGTTCCGTTCTAGGGCTAGGTCGGGAAGTCTATCGTGTTTCTGTCGGAAAATCTTGTGATCAATGGGTTTACTAAATTAATTTTGGGTCTATATTAAGGGGCACCGTCTATTCTTGTCATTCGAATTTGCATTCTTGCATCAGAAGTTCAAGAGAACTGTCATGAATAGCACAATGCCTTTCAGTTTGTAGACTGATAACTGTAATAATATAACTAGAGAGCATTTCCTATCAGATAAATAAACTGAACATCACATCTTTTGATTTCTGTTTGGCCTCCTGGGAACGTAGACTAATTTAACACGTCATCTTTCGGTTTATGGTAATCAATCACAATTAATCCACGTATGGTAAGGCTATAAACTTAGAAATCTCAAATATGATAATTATAGTAATAAATCAATCCATGTATGGTAAGGCTATAACTAAGGAAATTTCGAATATGGTAATTATCACCAGAATCAAAGCTTTCCAAAAAAGTTCTTCTTGCCATACCCTTCAATCGCGCCCTGCTCCATTCCGATCTCCTTCCCTCAATCGCTCCAGCTGATTTACTCTTTCCAAACCTAACCCCTGCCTGATCTAGATAAAGAGGCTCTCTCCTGCCCGTCTCATCCCTCCCTTGTGCCAACCATGGAAGAGAGGAGGGAGAGCACAAGGAGCGCGCCGGCGATGCGCCGATGCTCGCTGGTTGAGGCATGGTCGGCGTGTGAGTCAAGAGGATCCCTGCATCTGTGGTGGTAGGCGATCCAAGGAAGAGTAGTCGAACATGAAAGCGATGGGAGGGACAACACCCTGCTGCCGGGCTCGTCCGCCTCTTCGTGGCCGACGACCGCGTTGGATGTGGCCGAGGGCGGCGATGATGGAGGGAGCCGCTGGCGCTGGCCAGGCTCCCGACCGAGTCGCTGCTCCTCAGTGCCAGCCCTTTCCTCCGCGCCGGATCGCTCGTCATCTTGGGGACCCCGAAGGGATGCCGCCGGTGTGGGAGGCGCCCACGACAGTGCGGGCTGGGGACCGAGCGGCGGGGGACGTTACGGGTTCCGTTCTAGGGCTAGGTCGGGAAGTCTATCGTGTTTCTGTCGGAAAATCTTGTGATCAATGGGTTTACTAAATTAATTTTGGGTCTATATTAAGGGGCACCGTCTATTCTTGTCATTCGAATTTGCATTCTTGCATCAGAAGTTCAAGAGAACTGTCATGAATAGCACAATGCCTTTCAGTTTGTAGACTGATAACTGTAATAATATAACTAGAGAGCATTTCCTATCAGATAAATAAACTGAACATCACATCTTTTGATTTCTGTTTGGCCTCCTGGGAACGTAGACTAATTTAACACGTCATTTTTCGGTTTATTGTTCAAAATTGTTTCACTTCACATGATCGTGAACATACATGATGTGTATGTATTTTTTAATTTTGTGTCTGGTGACCTCAATTTTTATGCCTTCTACAGGTGAGTTGCTAACAAAATTCTAAATGTACATGCTCCAGGTAAATTTCTGGACATATATATTATATCTATATGTCCTTTCTACGAGGACATAAAATGCATCCCTATTTTCTATCTACCATTTTGTAACCCTTTGCAGAATGGTCTGGGGAGGTTCGCAACATTGTCTACTCATCTGATCGGAAATCTGTATATGTTGTCGATCGTGTGACTCTATGGAACTGATGGGGAGGTACCCTTCTTTGCCTGGGAGTTATATTTGGTTTAGTTCGCTGAATCTGGTTTGGGTTTGCACTAATCTTGCGTACTAAGTTTTTAGTGTATAATCTGTTTGTAGGTCCCACTATTTGATTAGTGGACGCAACTGATGGGGGCATGGAGATGATGGCAAGGCATCACGCTGTGGTGGTGGCGAGGGGGCCATCGATGAAGGCGGCGATGACAGGGGCTGCCTACAAAAGCGGTGCATGGATGGGGGAGGTGAAGTGGCGAGGGCTGGGAAGGTGGAGAACGACAATCGGGGGAGATGGAGTGGTGGCAAGATTGGACGAGCTCACCTCCGGAGTGTGTGGGCAAGATTTCCTTTTCGGGTCGACCGGCTTTTTTTAAAGCATGTGCATGCATGAGTTGGGGCTTATTTCCAGCGGTGAACATGCATGGGTAAAACCGTTTTCTTTTGCGAAAGGGGAGGGGAGACAAAAAACGGAGGTGGGAGAAATAGCATGCGAAGTACTCGGACATCCATGATGGTGCAAGTGTCGCTTTTTTCGGGAAACTTACTAAGGACATAGAGTTCCAGCTGTTTATAAGGAATGTATTTGGCCCTTCTTAGAAGGGAAACTAGCTTGCAAACTTTATGGTCCAACTATCATTGAAATACCAACTGATATGTTACGAAATCTTCAACTTATATTCTTTAGGAACTTCATTTAAGTTGTACTGACCTCATGAGATTCCAATCTATGTTTCATAGTTTATACTCCTCACTATCATAAATTCATAGACTCAAAAGTTTGTTGTATATGTTTATTACTCGAGCATTGCAATACACTGCACTCGGATGATTTTGTCCACAGAAAATTTGAAGCTCCATGATTCGGCAAGAGGATTTGTGCAAGAAATCATGTACATCTTAAAGTTTTGCATCTCAAATTTGGTACCTGTGTTGAACAGGAGGAAGCCTAGAATTCGCTTCACAGACGGAACTCGTCAATATAGAAGAGTAACACCTAGATAGAATCAAATCTGGTCAGAGAAGCCAATTGTGCCTTCTTCCCGAGTGCCAAATGTAGATGACTAATGCTGATGACACCACTCGCTTCCTTGTTTTTAAATATCACATGTGCAACACAATGATGCAAAGCGAATTTCATGGAGGGGGGGATAAGACGTATTTGTGTGGTTGAAGGAGCACATGTAAGTACATATTTTGGTGAGGGTGGAAATTGAAATGCATGCTTGGAGAAACATAGTCATAAGCATGTGATGTACAAACTCCATATAATGATATTATGATATGTGTTTTCATAGATAATTTTATTTTTCAGGGCAACGCACGGTCATTCAACTAGATTTAGCTTCCTTGGATTAGGAATAGATCTAGAAGAAGGTGACGTGGTAGGGTTTTTTTGTACCGTCCGAGACAACGAAACAATGACATGGAAGCTACATGCAAAATTAAGGGGCAATAGATTGAGAGGGTGAATGATGTATGGACAGAGAAGGTGATGAACGGCAAGTTTAATGGGAAAGGGCGGCTAGAGGGGTGTGTCATGTTTGTAAGAATAGAGAGAAGAATATGCTTGCATTTGTGTTGTGGTTGAACATTGCGTGCAATATGCTCGTTTCTGGGGAGGAAAATGAGCATTGTTTACACAATTTCATTTGTTGGCCCGTGGCAACGCACGGGCATTCGACTAGTTTAATCAGTTTGCTGTCTAGAGATTTTATGATTTCAATTTTTAAAAAACCATGCAATGTGACTCAGTGCCAAACCAACTATTACCACGACACAACGTTTTTTCTACACAATGATCAACACGGCTCGGTACATATTATTTCTATAGATTTGATTTTGTTATTTATAGCACCGGTTCGATTTTGTTTACACCCAACACGAACCTAGAAGAAAATCAAACTGTATTCCTTCCTCTCTTTTGTGTGATGTAGTGTGTGATTATGGTCAACGAAGTCAAAACATATTCAAATATTTTCCTCGCTGAAAAGAAGAGCTGACAAATCTGACCATATTTTCTTCCGAGGGAGACATGAGCCCAACCATGTAAAAAACGAAAAGCATAATGAAAAAAAATCTAACTCGGGTATTTCTTTGGTAAGCTGAAATTACATGGATTTGGTACTCAAAAGTAAAAGTTAACTATGTTCAACTTCTAGTTCTACATTGATTTAAAAAAAGTAAAAGTAATGAAAACTAAACAAGAACCTCACACCACCCTTAGGCATTTCAAGGACGTGTATGAAGTTAGTGAGTAATTAAACTATTTAGTTCAGTTATTTATAATGAGAACCGGATTATAAAGAATAAAAAATAAGCTAACAATCCGAATGTTATAATGCAGAGGTTGAGTGTTGCTCATCATGCTCTGTACCTGCTTGATGCTATATTTTGAATTAATAAAAGCATCCTTTATCAGAAGAAAATAATGCCATTATAATGCAAGAATCATGTACCGTTGTTGTAAGATTTCAAAGCACAAAAAGTGGATGGCAGGTTTCAACATCAACAAAGGTTTAATGTATCGTCGAGTTTGAAGATGAGTTCTAACAACTTCCAAAAATTTATTAGTATTCCACAAGTCTTGAAAGGCGGAGGTAAAGACGGCCATCTTCCTGACAAGTTCCAGCATTTGTTTATCAAACTTAATTGGCACAACATTAAAAACAAGGCTAATCAATAGAACTTATTGGCAAATGAACAAAATTGTACATTGACTTCGCCTTAAGTCCTTAACCATCGGCAGACTCTACCGATAGACAGTGTATTGTTCATAAATATATAAACCGTGGGGGATTGCAAGCCCAAAGCATTTGAGATTTTCATGATGTCTCAAGCTTATAGTGGTGGTTTCCCATCGTTCATAGCCTTATAATATGTAAACTCTTTTTAGTCGATGCGATGAGGCCAAGTTGTTGCCCGCTTTAAAACATGGAATTGTAGTGTTTGCATTCGTATTCCACAAACAACTTGCTGACATGGCTAACTCTAATCAAATATGGCAATATTTTCCAAAACAACATGCACCTTATGGTACATCACTAGTAGAAAACAGTGCATTTGTCCCGGTTCGTAAGGGCCTTTAATCCCGGTTCTTGAACCGGGACTAATAGGTCGTTACTAATGCCCCCCCCCCTTTAGTCCTGGTTCGTAAGGGTCTTTAGTCCCGGGGACTAATAGGTCGTTACTAATGCCTCCCCCTTTAGTCCCGGTTCTTACACGAACCGGTACAGATGGGCATCCACGTGGCCGCTGCGGGCAGCCCAGGCAGGGGGACCTTTGGTCCCGGTTGGTGACATAAACCGGGACCAAAAGGCATCCACGCGTCAGAAGCTGGCTGCAACTGAGTTTTTTTTTGAAAGTGGCTGGTTTTGGGGTTTGGGGGGTTAATTTAGGTTGTTATTAGCTAGCTAATAGAGAGAAGTGTCCTCTTTTATCTTCGTTCTTGGTTTACCAACGCTACTGCTATGTTTAATTCACCCGCTGATATATAATAACTCTTCATGCTCGCATCATACATCATCATATATAATAACAAGTCCTACTAATCATGCATCATCATACAACTTCTACTCGTTATTAATAACAAGTCATACGATCATCATACTCATAGTCATCAAACCCAACCCTACATAATTGTTCTTAGCACCTCATCAGTATTAGGTAGACCTAAACACACTTAAGATAAAATAGCATAAAACAATATAGACCATGACTCTCCATTATGAAGAATGGAGATCATCCTGTCTCCAATTCTTGCGCTTCGCTTCCTTTTGCTTCCAAGAAGCTCCTTACGACTGTCCATACATTTTTTTCATTCTTTGATTGTCATGTCTCCACTTCTTTTAGAAATCCGGTATGGATAGTTGAGATTCGTAGGACGACCTGGTTGTATGTTCAAAACATCAAGGCGACCGTGCGTATACATCAGATGAGGCACACAATCATTCGGGATTATCTGTTGAAAAACATAGTAATAACTTCGTAGTTAGTAATGATGTACTAGTTTTAGAAGTATGCAAAAAGATGCACGGATGTCGTAATAGTAAAAAATCTTACCAGGATATCTCCATGGTATTTACCGTAGTTCAACACGTGCACTAGTGGCACATATTGACCATAATGTTGAGGAGTTCAATTGTAGACATTGTAATTCTGAAGATCAGTATAAAATGTGATCAGATGATTTTTCTCCTTATAAGTTAATTCGGAGCCATCGGTGTAGTGGGTTTTGTCTACCATCTTCCGCACATTCTTTGAAGAATGAAAATAAGCTGCCAATGGAAATAAGCTGTCAACTATTTTGAAATAAACAATATAATTTACATAATAACTATATTAAGCTCACATGGGGGGAGAATTTGAGGTGTATCCACAAGGACCCAAATGTCCATATTGTCTTGCTCGATTGTAGGATCACCAAGATCCATAGTGACAAGCATACCCTCATCAAAACCATACATCTTGCAAAGTGCTTCCCAATTTTTGCAACCAAAATGGGTTACACTCTCCGTATTGTACAACTTTACTTTAAAATCCACACCATGACGGGTCCTTAGGAGAATTTGTTTGGTTTCCATACTTTCATGGTCTTCAAAACCCATCCTCTCCAAGACATAGCATCTTGCATAGCATGGGATAAGTTAGTCGAATTGGAAAAGATGAAAAATACACGTTAAAATAGTTGAAGTCGTGCTTAATGACGAAAAAACTATTGTCGTTGTTGCGTACCGTATGAACATCGAAGGTCTCCTCGAGCTTAATGCTGAAGCGCCGATTTTCGTCCAGCTCAATGAACCTGCCGCACATACCTCGGTCGGCGTGGCACCAGTCGCACTCCCCCGGGTGGTTTTCGTCGTCCGAGTACGACATTCCGGCCTATGTCCATAATTCAGATATTAAACTTGTACAATTAAATATATGTACTAAAAAACCTAAATTACATTATTATTATTAATCACGGGGCTATCGCTGATGGTGCGTAGCTCCTCCTTTCATTCCCGAGTGCATTATTACAACAAATTGTCTAGCACACGGGAATGAAGGAGAAGCTACCCCCACGATGGCATGGATGGTAGAGGGGCTCCTAGATTTCTGCATAGAGTGCTCTTCAATTTTAGCATTCAAAGTAGGAGTACTTTTCCAATATGAGAATTCAATAAGCAAAACTAAATCGTAAAATAAAGTAGTATTCAAATTAGCATGCATTCAATTATAACCAAAACTACATCATCTCTTATGTCCGTACATCGTCGAATATTATCACTAATACTCCTCGAATACTATCATACATATAGGATCGCTAATACAGCTAGAACCGTAGCGCCCGACGAGTATCGTCGCGGGCAGTTGACACCCAAAGATAAGGAACCATCACAGGATAATAGCTCCAGTGAGATCCCTAAAGAACCTGCCAGGTATTGTTGAACCTGCCCTCCAATGCAACCATGTAACAACGAACGTGCTTGTCCTCCTCGCTGACACGGTGACGTACCACCTCCGCGGTGTCCGGAAGCCTTGGCACTGTCACTCACCCACGCGACCGCCACCAAACAAGAATCAGGTCAACAACGGGTTGCCTCCTCACCAACCTACGTCCTCCGGAAGGTAGCACCTCCCACTACCAGTCCGGTGGAGCCCAGTCCCGAACATGACCCTGATCAAGCAGGCCTCCACCACCGAGTCAACAACGACGAGGATGCGGGATAGGCATCGTCGACGTCGATGCGGGAACTACTTCTATATATAGTTCAATAAAGTAGTTTTATTAATTAAATCAACTAGTTCAACTACTAAGTACTTACTATAAATAAATAAAGTAGTACTTACTAAAAACAAACTACTTCTATATATAATAAAATAAAGTAGTTTATTAAATCAACTAGCTAGTTCAACTATATATGAAGCACTTACTATAAATAAAATAAAATAGTACTTACTAAAAATAAACTAGTTTAACTATAGTTCTATTATTTTTCTAACTAATTATATTAAACACTTTCTCTTCTTATTTTTTCCTTTTTCCTCTATTCTAAATATGAACATATTCATAAATGACTTTGATCATGCACAGTTTTCCTATACATACACAATATGAACATATACATAAATTAACAAAAAAATACTATGAACAAAAAAATCATTAAAATTATATGAACAAAATTACAACAGAAAAAAATCATAAAAATTCTATGAATAGAAAAAAATCATAAAAATTTGACATATTCGATCTTTGCATATATATGAACATACAAACATGCATATTCAACAATAATATCAACAAAAAAATCTATTAACAGAAAAAAATCTAACACAATATGAACAAATTAATTACACAATATGAACAAAAATCTAACAGAAAAATCTATGAACTACACATCTAAATTACTACAGATCTAAGAAAAAAATCTATGAACTACAAAAAAATCTAAAAAAATCTAACAAAATCTAACTCAATTAACTACACATTTAAATTATACTACACATCTAAATTAACTACTACTAACATCAAATTAAATTAGCAAAATTTTTGCTCATGGCGACGGTGTCGGGGATGGCGACGGCGAAGGCGAGGTGCAGCGAGGGGCGGGGTGGCGCGGCGATGGTCGACGGTGAGGTGCGGCGCGGGCCGGGGCGGGGCGGCGACGGGCAGGGGCGGGGCGGCGATGGGCAGGGGCCGGCGGCGTCGCGGGGCGCGGGGCGGGGGGCGGCGACGGTGTCAGGCGGCACAGGACGGTGCGGGGCGACGACGGCGATGACGAGGCGAAGACGGACGGGCAGCCTGGCGGCGTCGGGCGGCGGGGAAGAACGAACTGAACCAAATTTTCATGAGTGCTGCTTATGTTGGCAGAGCATTGGTCCCGGTTCATGTCACCAACCCGGACCAATGCACCCCTTTAGTCTCGGTTGGTGGCACCAACCGGGACCAAAGGCCTCTTTTCAGCAGCCCAAAGGGCGGGAAACAGAGACCTTTGGTCCCGGTTGGTGCCACAAACCGGGACAAAAGAGAGGCATTGGTCCCGGTTGGTGCCACCAACCGGTACCAATGCATCCCTTTAGTCCCGGTTGGTGGCACCAACCGGGACCAAAGGTCGTGTGCTAGCACGGTGTGGTGCTATGTTTAGTCCCACCTCACTAGCCGAGAGGGGCTCAGAGTGGTTTATAAGTCTTGTCGAACCTACCACTTTGAGCTCCTCTCTACTGTAGGCTTACGGGCCTAAAATCACTCTCTGTGCTTGTGGGCCTATTGGGCCTACTGCGGGCCTGCACCCTGGCCCTAGTAATGGCATTCTAGTCGTATGCAGGCCGTGGTGGCCCTGTAGGTGGCACTTTTTTTTTAATTTTTCCTAGTTTTTTTGCTTTCATTTTTGTTTCTAATTACTTATTTATTTTCTTTTACGATAATTCTTTTTGCTATTAAAGTTTGTAACAAAGTTCTAATTATCTATTTATTTTCTTTTATGATAAATCTTTTTGCTTTTAATGTTTTGAACAAAATTCTAAATACTTATTTATTTTCTTTTATGATAATTCTTTTTGATATTAAATTTTGTAACAAAATTCTATATAATTTTAGTTTCAATAATACTAGAGGTTTATAAAAGCTTTTTAGTTGATTCCTTTAGTACCAATTCTAAGGCTGTTACAAAGGCATTTTATTGGCACAGGTTTTAAGGCCGGGGCCCCACGAGCACCTTTTAGTACCGTTTTGTGGTGTTTCTAATTACTTATTTATTTTCTTTTACGATAATTCTTTTTGCTATTAAAGTTTGTAACAAAATTCCAATTACTTATTTATTTTCTTTTATGATAATTATTTTTGCTTTTAATGTTTTGAACAAAATTCTAATTACTTATTTATTTTCTTTTATGATAATTCTTTTGATATTAAAGTTTGTAACAAAATTCTATATAATTTTAGTTTCAATAATACTAGAGATTTATAAAAGCTTTTTAGTTGATTCCTTTAGTACCAGTTCTAAGGCTGTTATAAAGGCATTTTATTTGGTACAGGTTTTAAGGCTGGGGCCCCACGAGCACCTTTTAGTACCGGTTCGTGGCATGAACCGGTAAAAGAGTTTCTTAGTTGATTCTTTTTGCAGCTGTTTTTTATTCCCACCTCGCCAAGCGAGAGGCACTCGCAGCGGTTTATAAGCCCTGAGTGTAGAGACGATGAAGGGAGAAGCACAGTGCTCACCTGCACGTTGGCCTAAAGCTAAGCAACGTGTAGGTGAGCATTGCACCTCTCTTTTATTTTGGCATGGTATCATCATTTCATCCACATAGCATATGCAAGAAAGTTGAGAGGGTTACGGCAAAAACTGGATGCACTTCGTGTACCAAACGGACAATCTCTTTCGAAGTATCAGGATTTCATACAGAAACTTGTCTGTTACAACATGCATTTCAAATGAACTACAAAAAGGTTGAAAGTTGGCATGGTATCATCGTAATAGTTGTGGAGAAAGTCTTCACTTTTTCTTCGCTTGTGTCCTTTCCTTATTGCGCCGTAACCATGGATAATCTTCATCATTTATCAGGATGCTTGGGTCAGCCTTGACTTTGAAGGGAGGAATTTCATGAAACTTTTCATAATCTTCGGACATGTCTGTCTTGCCCTCCACTCCCACGATGTCCCTTTTTCCTGAAAGAACTATGTGGCGCTTTGGCTCATCGTATGATGTATTCGCTTCCTTATTTTTTTCTTTTTCTCGATTTAGTAGACATGTCCTTCACATAGATAACCTGTGCCACATCATTGGCTAGGACGAACGGTTCGTCAGTGTACCCAAGATTATTCAGATCCACTGTTGTCATTCCGTACTGTGGGTCTACTTGTACCCCGCCTCCTGACAGATTGACCCATTTGCACTTAAACAAAGAGACCTTAAAATCTACTCCGTAGTCAAGTTCCCATATGTCCACTATGTAACCATAATATGTGTCCTTTCCCCTCTCGGTGGCTGCATCAAAGTGGACACCGCTGTTTTGGTTGGTGCTCTTTTGATCTTGGGCAATCGTGTAAAATATATTCCCATTTATCTCGTTTCCTTTCCAAATCGTAACAGTCGAAGATGGTCCCCTGGACAACGAGTACAGCTCATCACAAACAGTGTTTTCATCTCTGAGACGTGTTTCCAACCAACTGCTGAAAGTCCTGATGTGTTCACATGTAATTCAGTCGTCGCACTGCTCCGGGTGTTTGGAGTGCAGATTGTTCTTGTGTTCATCGACATAAGGGGTCACCAAGGTAGAGTTCTGTAGAACTGTGCAGTGTGCTTGAGATCAAGAATATCCGTCCCTGCATATTATTGTCTCCCCTCCAAGCGTGCCTTTTCCAGTCAGTCTCCCCTCATATCGTGATTTAGGGAGACCTATCTTCTTAAGGTCAGGAATGAAGTCAACACAAAACCAAATGACATCCTCTGTTTGATGGCCCATGGAGATGCTTCCTTCTGGCCTAGCGCGGTCACAGACACATTTCTTTAGGACTCCCATGAACCTCTCAAAGGGGTACATATTGTGTAGAAATACGGGGCCCAGAATGACAATCTCGTCAACTAGATGAACTAGGACGTGCGTCATGATATTGAAGAAGGATGGTGGGAACACCAGCTCGAAACTGACAAGACATTGCACCACATCACTCCTTAGCCTTGGTATGATTTATGGATCGATCACCTTTTGAAAGATTGCATTGAGGAATGCACATAGCTTCACAATGGCTAATCGGACGTTTTCCGGTAGAAGCCCCCTCAATGCAACCGGAAGCAGTTGCGTCATAATCACGTGGCAGTCATGAGACTTTAGGTTCTGAAACTTTTTCTCTGCCATATTTATTATTCCCTTTATATTCGACGAGAAGCCAATCGGGACCTTCATACTAAGAAGGCATTCAAAGAAGATTTCCTTCTCTTCTTTCGTAAGAGCGTAGCTGGCAGGACCTTCATACTGCTTTGGAGGCATGCCGTCTTTTTCGTGCAAACGTTGCAGGTCCTCCCGTGCCTCGGCTGTATCTTTTGTCTTCCCATACACGCCCAAGAAGCCTAGCAGGTTGACGCAAAGGTTCTTCGTCACGTGCATCACGTTGATCGAAGAGCGGACCTCTAGGTCTTTCCAGTAGGGTAGGTCCCAAAATATAGATTTCTTCTTCCACATGGGTGCGTGTCCCCCAGCGTCACTCGGAACAGCTAGTCCGCCGGGACCCTTTCCAAAGATTACGTGTAAATCATTGACCATAGCAAGTACGTGATCACCGGTACGCATGGCGGGCTTCTTCCAGTGATCTGCCTCACCTTTGAAATGCTTGCCTTTCTTTTGACATTTATGGTTGGTCGGAAGAAATCGACGATGGCCCAGATACATATTCTTCCTGCAGTTTCCCAGGTATATACTTTCGGTGTCAGCTAAACAGTGCGTGCATGCGTGGTATCCCTTGTTTGTCTGTCCTGAAAGGTTACTGATAGTGGGCCAATCGTTGATGGTTACAAACAGCATTGCGTGCAGGTTAAATTCCTCCTGTTTGTATTCATCCCACACACGTACACCGTTTCCATTCCACAGCTGTAAAAGTTCTTCAACTAATGGCCTTAGATACACATCAATGTCATTGCCGGATTGCTTAGGGCCTTGGATGAGAACTGGCATCATAATGAACTTCCGCTTCATGCACATCCAAGGAGGAAGGTTATACATACATAGAGTCACGGGCCAGGTGCTGTGATTGCTGCTCTGCTCCCCGAAAGGATTAATGCCATCCACGCTTAAACCAAACCATACGTTCCTTGGGTCACGTGCAAACTCATCCCAGTACTCTCTCTTGATTTTTCTCCACTTTGACCCGTCAGCGGGTGCTCTCAACTTCCCGTCTTTCTTACGGTCCTCACTGTGCCATCACATCAACTTGGCATGCTCTTTGTTTCTGAACAGTCGTTTAAACCGTGGTATTATAGGAACATACCACATCACCTTCGCAGGAACTCTCTTCCTGCGGGGCACGCCGTCAACATCACCAGGGTCATCTCGTTTGATCTTATACCGCAATGCACCGCATATCGGGTGTCGGTGTCAAAACCGGCGGATCTCTGTGCGTCTAGGCGGATGGTAACAGGAGACAAGGGACACGATGTTTTTACCCAGGTTCGGGCCCTCTCGATGGAGGTAAAACCCTACTCCTGCTTGATTAATATTGATGATATGGGTAGTATAAGAGTAGATCTACCACGAGATCGGAGAGGCTAAACCCTAGAAGCTAGCCTATGGTATGATTGTTGTTCGTCCTACGGACTAAAACCCTCCGGTTTATATAGACACTGGAGAGGGCTAGGGTTACACAGAGTCGGTTACAATGGGAGGAGATCTACATATCCGTATCGCCAAGCTTGCCTTCCAATGTCCCATCCGGACACGGGACGAAGTCTTCAATCTTGTATCTTCATAGTCCAGGAGTCCGGCCAAAGGTCATAGTCCGGTCATCCGGACACCCCCTAATCCAGGACTCCCTTAGTAGCCCCTGAACCAGGCTTCAATGACGACAAGTCCGACGCGCAAATTGTCTTCGGCATTGCAAGGCGGGTTCCTCCTCCGAATACTTCATAGAAGATGTTGAACACAAGGATAGTGTTTGGCTCTGCAAAATAAGTTCCACATACCACCGTAGAGAGAATAATATTTGTACAAATCTAATCTGCTGACGTATTCCGCAGCGCGACACCATGCCACGGCCAAGCCTTTATTCGAATCGTTTTACTGTCTCACCTCAGTGCATTTAGCGAGGCGGTTTCCTTGGCACGTCTTGTCAAAGCAGAGATTGTGTCCCCTTATTCCAGGATTCTCATCAATACGGGCGTGGGTAACCCAACCACGCCATTAATCATGACGCTTGGGAGATAAGCGAGTTTTACTAGGCTGGTGGGGGTACATGGTTTCGTCCGCCCATATAAGGGGATAAGGATCCACTCTTTCCATTTACGCCTTCTTCCTCCTTTGCTTATCCATCTCCGTGCACTCGAGCTCCAGCGCCCAAGTACGCACTTCCCACCCCAACCTTCTCCAACCATGTCCGGAGCGGGAGGCAGGTGGATGGCTTCCTCTGTCACGGAGGGGCAAATCAAAAAGTTGAGGAAAGTCGGATACTTGTCCAATGACATCGCGCACCGGCTCCCAGATGAGGGGCAGCTCATCCCCACCCCTAGGCCCCATGAGAGGGTGGTGTTTCTCCCCCATTTCCTCCATGGACTGGGCTTCCCACTCCACCCATTTGTCCGGGGGCTCATGTTCTACTACGGCCTGGATTTCCACGATCTGGCCCCGAACTTCATCCTCAACATCCCGGCGTTCATCGTCGTGTGCGAGGTCTTCCTCCGCAACAAGCCCCACTTCGGCTTATGGCTAAAGACCTTCAATGTCAAGCCGAAGGTTGTGGGCGGCCGGCAAGCGGAGTGCGGAGGCGCCATGGTGGGCAAGATGCCCAACGTCACATGGCTCGAGGGCTCCTTCGTGGAAACCATCAAAGGGTGGCAATCAGGGTGGTTCTACATCACCGAGCCGCGCGACCCTGAATGGGCGGCCGCCCCCGAATTCTGATCTGGCATCCCCACACGGCTCACCTCTTGGAAAGAGACGGGCCTGTCGTGGGGTAATTCGAAAGAGGTGACCGAACTCCAAACCTGCGTCCAAAACCTGGTGGACAAGAAGGTTAAACTTGTCAACATAGTACAGGTCATGCTCTTCCGCCGGATCCTCCCGTGTCAACGACAGGCTTTCAACTTGTGGGAGTTTGACCCGGCCCAGCACCAGACTTTGTCCAGGCTCTTCGACACAACGCATGAAGACGCTTGGAAGGTGCTATTCAAGGGCTCCGAGGTTTCCCCTCCCATTACCGAGGATCGCGGATTCTGCGCAAAGCGCCAAGCCAGCGCGGTAAGCTTGTTTTACCTTTACAGGATACTTGTTTTTCATAGTTTGACTCTATGCGGGATCTAAGCTCCCGCTCCTTTAACAGGACTAGAAGAGGACATCCGGACAGATCGATTGTCCGGCTCCTTTGCCTGAAGGCCCAGCAGACGCCCGCTTGGCAAAGCTTCTAGTCCCGGCACCTCACGTGGTGCCGGAGAAGAAGGCCAAGAAGAAGGCCACGGGAACTCGAAGGAGCTCCCGGCGCCTGGTGGTGTCAGACTCATCGCCCGACGACCCCGAAGCGCACTCCTCCTCCGAGGAGGAGGAAGAAGAAGCCTCTCCCCCTCCAATGGGGGGAGGAAAGAAAAGGAAGACCGCCCCAACTGTGGAGGCCGAAGGGTCCAAGAAGGGGAAGACCCTTCTTCCGGACTACGCCACCGACGCCGAAGACGGCGAAGAGGAGTGACCATCCAGGGCCAAGCCCCTGGCAACATCGTAAGTGTCCGGATACCAGAATAACTCATGGCGTTCCTTTAGTGCACAGTATCTTCTAATGCCAAACATAATCATGCAGTCCACCCAAGGCCCAGCTCGACGCTTCGTTGAGCGGATCCCTTGATTCGTCGGATGTGAATAGTCTTTCACTCCCGACCGCTACCTCCCCTCGCCTCACAGACGATGCCGAGGTGGAGTCCCAAAAGAGGACGGGCCCGGAGGAGGTAGCCCCGGAGGCGCCGCAAGGCGACCTTCCGGATTCCAGGCGCAAAGGGGATAAAACCCCAGGGGGATCTAAGTCCGGCCCTAGGCCGGACACTGCATCGGAACCTTTAGTGGTTCTGGAGTCCGGCAAGCGGCCCCTTCGTAAGAAGGGCAAGCCTACGACGCCGGTGACCTCCGTCCAACCGGAGGCACCGGATAATTTGCTGGAGGTACTTAACAGCGCCTCCATCAACGAGGAGCACCGCACTATTATGAGTGCGGTGATCCAGAAGGTTTAGTCCGCCAAGAGCGGGCTGACAGAAGCCTGTGCCAGCCTTCTAACAGGCTTTGAGGTATGTATTTAAAACATGTAAAAATGTTACCGCATAGACAGTAGCCCCTGATGCTCAGTTTGGTGTTCGGAAAGAAAAGCCGAACTGAGGATCTAAAAAGATATACGCAGGAGTCTAACATAAATATGTCAATATGGGAATGCAGGCTGCGCTGCTGACCTCTGCCGCACTGACTGCGGAGGTCGATGCATTGAAGCAGAGCCTCGAGCGGTCCGAGAACGAGCTCAGCCTTGCCAAGAAGCAGCTCGAGGACAAGGAAGGTGGGTAGTACCTTGTGTAAGTATATATAAAAATACCTGGTTGCAACTAGTGACAGGACCAACGTGAATGTTACAGGGGCCACAACCGAGGTGGCGACCCTGAAGGAAGCGCTGTCCAAGGCCAAAGACAATGCGTCCGTGGAGCACACCGAGCGAGAGAAACAAGAGGCACGGGTGGCGGAGGTGCGGCAAGAGCTCAATGCTCTTGTGAAAAAACACGAGAGTTTAGAGCTTGACTCAAAGACTCGAGAGTCCGAGCTTGCCTCGGCACTTGAAAGCGCCAAATCTGCCAAGACCGAAGCCCAAAAGGCCCTCCAGGAAATTGAGGCGATGAAGAAGATAGCGGCGGGTAAAGCATTCTTTATGCAAAGCAAGCATGTGAAAGTGAATTACTTGTTACTTACCTGAATCCGGAGCTCTCCAGGAGCATTCGCAGATCTGCCCCGCAATGTGTCCGACGTTGCCGCATTCTACCGAGCCAAAGAAGGGAGCTCGACGGAGAAAGTATTCTGATCCCAGTATGCTGAGGCCGGACACCCGGTGCCCTTGAGCGACCAACTGAAGCAGCTGGTCGAGCTCCATAAGGTAGCCGAACAGGCCATGAAGGGCCTTATAGGCCGGCTGTGGCCTGGTGAGGTCCTGCCTGGGAGCTACTTTGGGCTGGTGAGGCGGTTGGTGGATGCCTGTCCGCGGCTTGAAGTCATCAAGCGCTCCGTATGCATCAAAGGCGCCCGTAGGGCTCTTGCCCGTGCTAAAGTGCACTGGGGCAAGCTGGATGCTGAGAAGCTGGTGACAGAAGGGCCACTGGAGGGGAAGGAGCATCGCAGGCCCGAGATGTATTATGAGGGCGTCCTGAAGGGTGCCCGCCTTGTAGCGAACGAATGTTCCAAGGATTTAATTTTTGAGTAAACTCGCTCATGTTTTTCCTGTGCGCTGAAAACTTGTTCATATGCGCTAAGCAACGCTTTTTGAATTTAAAATATTACCTTCTATGCGGCCGTTTATTAAATCTGAGAGATGCAAGTCGTCGGCTTCTACCCCCATGCCACGAGTGCTGGGGTGTTCGGGATAAACCTGAGTGCTCTTGTTCCCATTCTTGGGTCCTTCGAGGGAGGCACTCGGCACAACGAACAAGGCAATCGGACTTATAATGCTTTATCACTCTCACTTAGCCATAGAATTCTATAATTTTAAATTTTGGCGAAGCCCCTAGTATTCGGAAGACCGAGTTCGGGGCGCTATCCACGCCTAGGCCGGACAAAGCCAGCTCCTCGCTCTAAGCGGCATAAGTCTTTAGGGACTCGAAAAACCTCTCGAACAGCGACTGGCTCTCGCCCTATCATGACGGTCAGTTTTAGCTTTCTCTACTGAGGTGTTAACCCAGCTCAACTGGGGCACAATCGCAGTAGTTCTCCCAGTGCTACCTTAGCCGATATAGCGGAACGTAAGGTACCAAAACATGGGAGCCGGGCAAACCCAACTATTGACCCAAGACATGATTCGAAGCCGATGCATATAATGCTATAAGTTCGCGGTGCCGCACTCATGAGAGTGTTCGGTCTTCTCACACCGTATTCTCGGGTACTTAAGCCCCTGTTGTATTGGCCGTACCAAAGTGTACGGTTGCCTAATGTGATAACTGGACATATTTACATAAGAAATGAATGCAATAATAGACAAGAGCTATGTATTGTTTATTAAAGGGCTGCTATGAAAGCAGAACGATATAAATAGTGTGATAAGCAAGAGATGGGATTATTTGACATGTCCCCCTCCAGCGGCAAGCTGCGAGACTTTAAGTAAGATAGGTATTTAGCTCATTATAGAGACCACCTGGACATTCGACGTGGCTTGCTGTCTCCCTGGCTGTTGCATCGTGTGTTCGGCGATTGTACTACCGAACAGGCCTTCCGAATAGTGGAGTCCTGAAAGTAAGAAAAGAGAAATGAGAAAATCGGGAGCCCCTAGTGCGGTTGAGCCGCATTCTGGGCGTGCCGTGATTGTGCCCCTCCCCTTATGCCCATGGTATTTCCAGAGCGTAATTATGTACGCGTGGTACTGGTTTCGCAATCTCGCGAGGGCTGGGGTTGGGGCCGCACTGCTATGCTTGCTCAGAACGTGCCAGACGGTCTTGTTGTAGGTTACTCCGGGCACGCTTGACGGTGTCCGGACGTTTAACAGCCGGAGTGGAGAATTGCCTTGAGAGGCTACTTTGTACTTCCGCCGCGAGGACCGCCGTGTGCTCCTCTGTTCGGAGAGAGCGTTCGTGTTTCCATTGACCGTAATTACTCCTCGATGGCCTAGCATCTTGAGCTTGAGGTATGCATAGTGCGGCACCACATTAAACTTTGCAAATGTGGTTCGCCCGAGCAGGGCGTGATAGCCACTGCGGAACGGGACTATGTCTAAGATTAACTCCTCGCTTCGGAAATTATAGGGGATCCGAAAACCACTTCGAGTGTAACTTGAGCCTGTACAACTGGCTTCTCCACCTGGTATGACGCCTTTAAAGGTCGTCTTTGTGGGTTTAATCCTTGAGGGATCTATGCCCATTTTTCGCACTGTATCCTGATAAAGCAGGTTCAGGATGCTGCCGCCGTCCATGAGGACTCTGGTGAGGTGAAATCCGTCAATGATTGGGTCTAGGACCAATGCTGCGAATCCGCCGTGACGAATGCTAGTGGGGTGGTCCCTTCAATCAAAAGTGATCGGGCAAGAGGACCATGGGTTGAACTTTGGGGCGACTGGCTCCAACGCATATATGTCCCTGAGCGCATGCTTCTGTTCCCTTTTGGGGATGTGGGTTGCGTATATCATTTTCACCGTCCGCACTTGTGGGGGAAAGCCCTTCTGTCCTCTGTTGTTCGGCGGCCGGGGCCCTTCCTCGTCATCGCTATGCAGCCCCTTGTCTCTGCTTTCGGCACTTAATTTGCCTGCCTGCTTGAACACCCAACAATCCCTGTTGGTGTGATTGGCTGGTGTTTCGGGGGTGCGTGTATCTGGCATGAGCGGTCGAGTATTCGGTCCAAACTGGATGGGCCCGGAGTATTTCTTTTGAATGGCTTTTTCCGCTGACCGGGTTTGGAGCCTCTGAATCCGGCATTAACTGTCGTATCCTTAGTATTGTCGTCGTTAATGCGGCACTTGTGCTTGTTGCGACGCGACCTGCCATTGTTGTCCTTGGTATCCGAATTACCAGGGCTCTTGGTCATGTTATTACTACGAACTAGCCAGCTGTCTCCTCCCGCGCAAAAGCGGGTCATGAGTGTTGTTAGGGATGCCATGGATTTCGGCTTTTCCTGTCCTAGGTGCCGGGCAAGCCATTCGTCTCGGATGTTATGCTTGAAGGCTGCGAGGGCCTCTGTGTCCGGACAGTCGACTATTTGATTATTCTTGGTTAGGAACCGTGTCCAGAATTGTCTGGCCGATTCCTCTGGCTGCTGAATTATGTGGCTTAGGTCATCGGCGTCTGGTGGTCGCACATAGGTGCCCTGGAAATTGTCAAGGAATGCGGCTTCCAGGTCCTCCCAGCAACCGATTGACTCTGCTGGCAAGCTGTTAAGCCAATGCCGAGCTGGTCCTTTAACCTTGAGTGGGAGGTATTTTATAGCGTGTAGATCATCACCGCGGGCCATGTGGATATGAAGAAGATAATCCTCGATCCATACCGCATGATCTGTTATGCCATCATATGATTCGATGTTTACGGGTTTGAACCCCTCGGGGATTTGATGATCCATTACTTCATCTGTGAAGCATAGTGGGTGTGCGGCGCCTCTGTACTGGGTTATATCACGACGTAGCTCAGATGAGCTTTGTCTGATGTGTTCGGCCTGGCCATATTTGCCATATCCGGCGTGATGGTTATCGTCATGTGTTGTGGGGCGCCCACGCGATCCGTAGATCGATCTTGTTTGCCTTGCCTTGTCCTCCAATATGTCTCGCAGGTCTGGCGCGTTTCCCCGTGCCTTGGTATTTTTTGAGCGGCGTCGGGGTGCGGCTTGAATTGATGGCCGGGAGGCCTCTCTGTCGCGGCCATGGGGTGGTCGGTCGGCCGCGTCATACGCTGGTGATGTAGGTTTAGTTGCTTCCTCCTCTAATCGGGGTAGCAGCCTGCGCTTGGGGTAGCTCTTGGAGGGGCGTTCGAGTTCATACTCTTCGGCCACAAGGACTTCAATCCATCTGTCGGCTAGCAAGTCTTGGTCAACTCTAAGCTGCTGCTATTTTTTCTCGAGGCTCCTTGCCATGGCCATAAGCCTGCGTTTGAAACGCTCTTGTTCGACGGGATCCTCAGGCACGACGAATTCGTCGTCGTCGAGGCTTGCCTCGTCTTCGGAGGGAGGCATGTAATTATCATCGTCGACCTCTCTGTCTGTCGCTCTCTCATGAGGGCTGGCTTCTCCATCCTCCTGTGCTAAATCCTGCTGGAGGGGGTTGTCTTCGGCACTGTCCGGGGTGTTGTTATCTCCCGTGCCAGAATCGCCATTTTTTGCTTTGGCGGGATTTAGAGCGGCGCTGCTGACGCCGACGCTTAGGTTGTTTCTTGAAGGGGTCATCCTCCGTTGGTCCATCGCCATTCCCTTCTTTTGGGGTGTCCACCATGTATATGTCGTATAACGAGGTGGCTTTCCAGTGCCCTATAGGCGCTGGTTCTTGATCGTCTCCTTCATCGGCGTCCATACCGTCGATGTCTTTGGAGTCGAAGTCGAGCATGTCGGTTAAATCATCGACAATGGCTATGAAGTGGGTGGTGGGTGGGTTTCGAACTTCTTCGTCGTCCGCATCCCAACCTTGCTGACCATAGTCCGGCCAGGGTTCTCCTGATAAAGAGAGAGACTGTAGTGAATTCAGAATGTCGCCAAAGGGCGAGTGCTGAAAGATGTCCGTGGTGGCGAACTCCATGATCGGCGCCCAATCGGGTTCGGTCGGCAGGGGTGCGGAAGGCTCGGAATCCGGAAAGGAGTCCGGCACCTTGGAGTCGTGAGCTTCGCGAAGGACAAGACTCGTGTTCGGCTTGATCGCCGTAGGGATTGTAGCCCCCGAGGTGGTGTCCAGCCACCCGTCCTAGATCGGCGCAGTCGGCTCCGAGCTAAGGGTCGGAGCGGACACCTGAGCGGCCTTCTGGGCACTGTCCGGCGGCAGAGCTAGATCATGCCCATTGTGACAGTGCGGCGCGCTCGGCTGTGGCTCGAATCCGTCGAAGATCAAGTCTCCGCGGATGTCAGCCGTGTAGTTCAAACTTCCAAATCTGACCTGATGGCCAGGGGCGTAGCTTTCGATCTGCTCTAGATGGCCAAGCGAATTGGCCCGCAGTGCAAAGCCGCCGAATACGAAGATCTGTCCGGGGAGAAAAGTCTCACCCTGGACCGCATCGTTGTTGATGATCGGAGAAGCCATCGGGCCTAAAGGTGACGACACAGAGGAACTCTCAATGAAAGCACCAATGTCGGTGTCAAAACCGGCGGATCTCGGGTAGGGGGTCCCGAACTGTGCGTCTAGGCGGATGGTAACAGGAGACAAGGGACACGATGTTTTTACCTAGGTTTGGGCCCTCTCGATGGAGGTAAAACCCTACTCCTGCTTGATTAATATTGATGATATGGGTAGTACAAGAGTAGATCTACCACGAGATCGGAGAGGCTAAACCCTAGAAGCTAGCCTATGGTATGATTGTTGTTCGTCCAACGGACTAAAACCCTCCGGTTTATATAGACACCGGAGAGGGCTAGGGTTACACAGAGTCGGTTACAATGGGAGGAGATCTACATATCTGCATCGCCAAGCTTGCCTTCCACGCCAAGGAATGTCCCATCCGGACACGGAACGAAGTCTTCAATCTTATATCTTCATAGTCCAGGAGTCCGGCCAAAGGTCATAGTCCGGTCACCCGGACACCCCCTAATCCAGGACTCCCTCATCGGGCATATGCATTCAAATCCTCGTACGCACCACGGTAGAGGATGCAGTCATTAGGGCATGCATGTATCTTCTGCACCTCCAATCCTAGAGGGTATACGACCTTCTTTGTTGCGTACGTACTGTCGGGCAATTCATTATCCTTTGGAAGCTTCTTCTTCAATATTTTCAGTAGCTTCTCAAATCCTTTGTCAGGCACAACATTCTCTGCCTTCCACTGCAGCAATTCCAGTACGGTACCCAGCTTTGTGTTGCCATCTTCACAATTGGGGTACAACTTTTTTTTGTGATCCTCTAACATGCGATCGAACTTCAGCTTCTCCTTTTGACTTTCGCATTGCGTCGACAATGACCTGTCGGAGATCATCATCGGGCACATCGTCTGGTTTCTCTTGATCTTCAGCAGCTTCCCCCGTTGCAGCATTATCGGGCACATCGTCTGGTTCCTCTTGATCTTCACAGCTCCCCTCATTGCAGCATCACCGTATTCAGGGGGCACATAGTTGTCATCGTCCTCTTCTTCTTTGTTGTCTTCCATCATAACCCCTATTTCTCCGTGCCTCGTCCAAACATTATAGTGTGGCATGAAACCCTTGTAAAGCAGGTGGGTGTGAAGGATTTTCCGGTCAGAGTAAGACTTCGTATTCCCACATTTACTGCATGGACAACACATAAAACCATTCTGCTTGTTTGCCTCAGCCACTTCGAGAAAAATATGCATGCCCTTAATGTACTCGGAGGTGTGTCTGTCACCATACATCCATTGCCGGTTCATCTGCTTGC
Organism: Triticum aestivum; assembly: GCF_018294505.1. Classification (NCBI taxonomy): domain Eukaryota; kingdom Viridiplantae; phylum Streptophyta; class Magnoliopsida; order Poales; family Poaceae; genus Triticum; species Triticum aestivum. The sequence continues at coordinate 57,715,765 of NC_057801.1, read as the reverse complement.
ATTACATATAATTATGTGTGTCAAAATTAAGAAAATCAGACAAATATCTATCTAAAGTAAGAAAATCAGACAAGTATCATAAAGAAGATAAGAACAAGAGGCTCACCACGATGGTGCCGACGATGAGATCGGCGTGGGCGATCAACAGCGGTGAAAACGGGGATGGGGCGTGACGGACCCCTAAATCTAGACAAATCTCAAAATAAATGGAGCTCCTAGGTCGAGCTTCGAGAGGAGAAAGCTTAACTAGTGTGGCTCAGGCATTTCATCGAACACCTCATGTGCATAGGAGATGAACTAGAGCACCCAAATGCCCTCTCCTCGCCGGATTGAAAAAACAGAGCATTGTGGAGTGCTCTGCCGCGGCGGTGGGTATATATAGGCAAGTTATTTGTCCCGGTTCGTGGCATGAACCGGGACTAAAGCCACCCCTTCTGTCCCGGTTCATGCCACGAACCGGGACCAATGATTGTGGGCCAGCGGCGAGGACCATTGGTCCCGGTTCGTGGCTCGAACCGGGACAAATAGTTCTACACGAACCGGGACCAATGCCCACGAGGCCCCGGCCGGCCCTCTGGGCTCACGAACCGGGTCTAATACCCCCCATTGATCCCGGTTCTTGAAGAACCGGGAGTAATGGGCTGGCCAGGGCCGAACGGTAGCCCTGTTTTCTACTAGTGTATTATTCCCATCTAGTCAACACTAATAGTAAGCATTTGCCATCATTAGCAGAAGCAAAGAAACATAGCAGTACCTACTATCTACAAGGTGTAAGAAAGAAGGGATGCAGAGGACCAAGATTCCTAAGCTCTCCCATTTCTTTCATAGAAACTATTTCTCAAACAACTCTAGCCTTCTTATCCATGAGTAGGCTCATGTCAGTGCAACGCCGGCAATAACACAAGATACGTAACACGTTATAGAGCGGCGATTCAGAAATGCCACAATTGAAAGATTTGTAAGGCTTTCTCTGAAGAATCAGCCTGCATGATGATAGAAGATAATTACCCATAGTTCCGTTGGTCGGTGAACCATGCAAATATCTTTAAAGAATCATTGCTCGGTATAATTCAGCATCAACGTCAAAGAAGCGTGTCATGCGTTTGTCGAGGCCATGCATGCAAGTTATCGAGGAAATGCCCCAAAACAACGCTAGCAAATGATGATACATGGTGACTACATGATGCAATTACCTATAGTCTCCTAAATACGGTTTCAGGGCGCCTTCGTTCTAATTCTGGCCTGGGTCTCTCGAAGAAAGTCATCAACGATGACACCATGGAGTCGGTTTCGGCTAGCACAGACGCTAGTATGAGCGATCATGGTCATACCCACATCATGTTCTCTTATGTGACATCCCGTGCGCGCCCAATTGAACGGGAATGATTTTCACGCCCATATATATTGCTTGGTTTCCCACCTAAATACGTCCATTTCTGCAAAGAACAAAAAACAAGGAGACTAGCTGTACTATGCATTTTATTTGTCATTGATGGGCAAATCAAAGTGATAATCTCCAATATATGAGAATATTCGGTTTAAACACAGGTAAAAATGAGAGAAAAATGCACTCAACAAGTATACAAACCAAAATGAGGTGGAGAGCTAGAAGCTAAACAGAGGGTGAAAATAGTAACCCTTGCAAGCAAAGGAAGAAAAATATGCAATTGAAATAATGTCAATCTCTGATGCGGATGCAGGAACTGGAAGAAAAAACGGACGAGCCGTCGAGTGGACGGGGGCCCAACACCACTTTGCCAGTCAAGGCCCACTGCTACAACTACTAGAAGAACGCCCGTGCGTTGCAACGGGGCCACGTTAACTTTAAGAGTTCAATATTAATCATGTTAATAATACATTTAATATTCTCATACATATCAAGTGACACTGGCGACCTTTTTTGTCAATTTAGCAACGGGCTCAGTTGCAACGGGCTCTTTATACATATCAGACAACTCGCTACTACTTAAACTACAACTATGGCTACCAATATTTTTTTGTCAATTTAGCTCAGCAATAGTGCCTGGCTTAATAGACTGCTTTGCATTCATCCCCCTCAGAAGACAGAGAGAACCAACTCAACATGTCAGAAGATTAACAGAAATTTCATTTGTATGGCATGAATATATAGCAGGAGCACCAACACATAGATCAGCAGAGAGCAGAGCACAACATGCACACACTCGGGCCATCTATATCATACACACACAGCAACGCACACACGCATCACGCTGGCATACACATACAGAAAAGCAGGCACACACACATCATGCGCATTGGCCGGTGCGACGCACGCAGAGCAAGTACGTACGCACGGAGAGCAAGCTAGCAAGCACGCACGCGTCCAACCCGGCCGCTGCATGCGCTGGCAGAAGGTGAGGCAGCAAGGGAGACTGCACATTGAAGTTGTCCATGCAAGGCTGGAGGTGCTGGGCCGGCGACGACGGTGTCGGGACGGCGCTTGATTCGTTCCCGGTGGCGTGGAGCTTGGGGTGGCAACGCGGCGATAGCTAGTGCTCGGGGATGGGGGTTTGGGGCGGGGGCAGTCGACCCGATGGCTGGCGAAGTTAACGGGCTCGGGCGGCTGGAAATTCGGCGGGTGGCGGCGGCACAGCGCGAGGATGGGACAGGCGGAAAACCTAGCGGGCGTTCAACTACCAATACCCACGCCTTTTTTTAGGGGAATTGCTTGTGAAAATAACGTGTGACGACGACTTAGCGAGCGGATCCCCTTAAAAAAGACATAGCGAGCAAATTCCTTTAAAACTGGTAGGAATGGATACGATTGATGACGTTGATAAATAGTGGTGAATGTTAGCCTAATTTACTATCATCATGCATGAAAACGAATCATTAAGAAAAAGAATACTTCCTATTACTACACTCATAGGAAGCTTCCTAATCTCTGCTACCAAACAATTTCTACCCAAACAAGGAAGGAAAGTTATGGACGTGATTCGAAAGGAAACAAACGTTATGAAAATTAATTAATTTAGATTTGATCTTTAGAGATTGATTGTGATTGATTCTTTTACATAAAGATATTACTAAATAATTTGCGTCAGTATGAAAAGTTCTGATCCGTTCAGTTTTTTTCATTGTGTGAGAGGGTGAAGTGAAAATAAACCGATGAAGTGGGGGAGACAACGAAAAAAATCTACGACGATTAACCTACGAAAAAAAAGCCGGACGAAAGTGGTGGGACGAAAAAAAAACCTGGAAGCGAGACTACCAACTGCTTCATTAGGAGTAGAGACTACGAGTGAACTAAACCCGTCCTCTCGCTGGCTAGGTTTCCTCGCCGCCGAAATGAACCCGAGCGAGGACAGCGCCCGCCGCCGCCGCCGCCGCTCCCAAACCCACGCGAGTGACGTGGCCGTCGGAGTGATCCGCCGCCGCAGTCCGCGCCTCCATCCCCAGGTTCACCCGAGCGAGGAGGGAGACGGAGCGGCTCGCCGCCGCAGCCCGCGCCCCCGTTACCAGACCCGCGGGACTGGTGAGGGCGCTGGAGTGATCCGCCGCAGCTTCCCGGCTGCGCTGGCCTCGCCGATCGAAGACGAAGACCTCCTGATGGAGATCCTCCTTCGTCTCCCGCGGCAGCCCTCCTCGCTCATCCGGGCCTCCGCCGTCTGCAAGCAGTGGCGGTGCGCCGCCACCGACCCCAAGTTCCTCCGCCGCTTCCGCCTCCACCATCGGAAGCCGCCCCTCCTCGGCCTCTTCCACCAGCGCAACCATGATATCGTCTTCACCCCCACCATGGACCGTCCCGACCGAATCCCTCCAAAGCGTTTCAACCTGCATCAGCATCTCGACAGCCACAACATGGGGGCGGTCCAACTTCTCGATTGCCGCCATGGCCGCGTCCTTCTCACGGACAAACGGCGGGATGAGCTCATCCTATGCGACCCTATCATCGGTGAGCAGCGCCTCATGGCTGTTCCTCCAGAGTTCGTAAGAAAATACTTCAACGGAACTGTGCTTTGTGCTGCCATCGACCATGACCATGTGCACGAAAGCTGCCACTCGAGCCCCTTCAAGGTGGTGCTGATCTATCTCGGAGGGGATAATCAACTTACCGTGTGTGTTTACTCCTCTGAGACTGGCGTATGGGGTGATATCATTTCGACAACCGCTTCATATCATCTTTCTGACTATGGTATCCCTGGCTTGCTTGTTGGTAATTCGCTTTACTGGTTGCTGGATATTATAGGGGCTGGCATACTTAAGTTTGATTTGGATGAGCAGAGCCTAGCTGTGATCAAGGGGCCTCTTGTTACAAATGATTTTAGCCGTGGTAGTTGTATCATCCAGGATGAGGATGGCACGCTTGGCTTCGCCATATTGTCTTACCCTCACTTACAAATGTGGCAGAGGAATATCATTTGCCATGGTGTTGCCACATGGGTGCTATGGAAGACCATTGACATGCGTACAATTCTTGGGCTCCCTAAACAGATTCAAGGAAAGAGGACGCTTATAAGAAGTATACTGGGATGCCTCGAGGATTGTGACGAAATACTTCTATCTGTGGATCGTGGTGCCTATATGGTTCAACTTAAGTCGATGAAGTCTAGGAAACTTTGTGAAAACAGTTATTTAACTTGCTATCATTCTTTCAAGAGTTTCTATCCTCCAGGTGATTTTTCATCCTTAGTCCTCATATTGTAGGAGTAACTTAATACCTTCGTTGTGATTCTCAAGTGTAACAACTTAAACTTAGTTATTGTGCCTTTGCTAGAGACAAACTTATAGCTATATTGCCGATTTTATGTTATCATTCAATATATTTGTCGTCATGCTTCACTATTAATTTCCTAGATAGACAAGCTTATAGCCTTCTTTTGTGTTATCATTAAATGTAGTTGTCTTCCTCCGTGGGAGATAACAAATCAAATATCAAGTGGGTAATAATGTGAAATCAAATGTCAAATGGTTTAACTCATTTGCTAGCTATATTCGTTGATACTATATTTTTAATCTTGCTTTTTTTTTCTCAACTCCGATCCATAAAAGAACTTCTGTTTAAAATGTACCTTCCAAAACAATAGTTTCAGTTTTTACTTATTCAAGAGCATCCTGCAACTGACTACTGCAACACACATTTTTTCGCGTATTTGTTGTCTCTAATCAGGCTTTCTTTACTAAATTTGAATACCCAGGATCTCTTTTGCCGGTAGTGTTTATGAGTTTTCGCATGTTTCTATTTTGTCTTCTTCAAATGAGGAGCGATGAGTTAGATGAGATTAATTCTTGACCATGTTTTCCTTTCTTATAAGCTAAATTCTTCATTATGAGGTAGCTATATGTATATATATTGTTTAAATGAATATTCCTTGCAAAAAGCAAAATATGTGGTTTTATTTCTTACGAGTATCAGTAGTGAGTTGTAAAACGTAAATACAAGAGTGTGTTTTTTCCTATATTTGTCAATTCATCTATGTAATAGACTCACTGTTGCCTTCTCATATCCATTTTTATTTTTGTTGGAACTTTATTAAATACCTGCCTTATGCTTCTAGGAACATCCATTGCTGGTGGATGTGATGGAAATGATGCATGCTACACAAGGTGATTGTCTGGTTTGATGTTCTAATGTGCTAAAATGGTAACAGGTAAGAAAATCTTCTGAATATAGTTTGTGAGATTTGAACTGTTTGGTTTTCACTTTGGGAAATATTTGGCAGCCCATGTGGGTAGCATGTACCCTCAAACTACTGTCCATTCGACTATAGGGATTTGCTCATGCTAATAACACAGACAATCAGTTTTAATGGTGGTGATGCTAAGTGAAAAATGGCCTTTCTTTTGGATCATAAATGATATGCAGGTTATATGGCTCTTCCTTTTTTAGGGGGCGGGGTGGGGGTATTATATAGCTCTTCTTTATGTTGCTGTGCTGATCATGAGTTCACATGGCTCGTTCATACACTGTTGCATACTCCTAGATTTTACTGTCAGATTTTGTCTGTATCTATATCAAGTTTGTAACTCGTCCAAGAAATGAATGTATCTAGATGTATTTTAGTTGTAGATACATTCATTTTTATCCATTTTTGTGACAAGTAATTCCGAACGAAGGGAGTAACAGATTAGCGCTTTTGTTTTCCCCAGGTGAAGAAGGGCTGCTGGAGATGTTAGTTGTCACTGAGTTTGTCGCATTCCATCAATGTTGTCGGCAGTGTTTATATGTTATCTAAAACAACTTACCGTGTCTTAGTCTAGCCAAGTCTCTAGTGTAGCAAGATACTTTTGAATACCTGATCCAGGAAATTCAGCTTACTAGTGTTATTTCAAGTTGGATTTCATCGTCTCTTGTTCTTGTTAAGTGTTTGTGCTTGGCTGGCAGGTCTTCTGTTGAGCCATGATAGTTTCAGTGCCATGTATCACTGAAACTTGTTTGTTTGAGTGTGCTTGTCAGCTTGTCTACTTTCTTGTCTTGGAAGTGAGTCAGTGCCATGTAATGGTTCATATGAGCCAGCGTACTCAGCTATTTGGTGCTGAAGATACCCGGAATGGTAGGAACTGGACAACTGAAACTGCTGTGAGTAGCTTCCTTGTTGGCAAGTGGAATTAAACACAGAGTTGTATCCTCAAAGAAAAAAAAACATGTAGTTGTGGGTTTTTACAGTTTGATTGACAAGCTCCCATTAATTTCCTGTAGATTCAGATGGATACCGGTTTCCTGCTGATGGCAAGCTTTCTCCCGTCCATATATGTGCATGTGAGTTTTGACTGGCTGAACTTTCTACAGCAGTCTAGTATGCGTTTCAGTAGTACTAATGTGTTATTGTTTCAAAACTGTTCAGATCCGAAGGTATTGCCATTTATGCTGTGCGGCTTGCTTGCACTGGTAGCTCCTCAACCTGAACTGAACGCCTCATCTGAGTTACTCGTCGTTTCCAACACAAGCATCCCATCGCTGTAACCATCTGATTTGGAGTATGATATATTGTTCCAAAGTCAAGAGAGCAGAGTTCTGGACCTTCCCGGTGCAATGCAGGCATGCAGCCAACTATTCCCCTAGGTGCAGTCAGTGTGACTGATGATGCTCTCCTCCATTGCACACAGCTTGCAAACGAAAAAATCCTAAATATTCTGATTGGAATTATAGCAAAATCCTCTAGCTGTCAAATGGAACAAAAAATGACTTCATTTGTTTAGCGTTTTATATTTAGGTGGCAACAGGAAAAGGTTCATATTTATTTAGCTTTTAAATTTGTCATAACGTTTTGGAAGCCATATTGTTCCCTCTTTTGGTGACACTATTGTACAACGGTTCTCTCATTGTGCAGGAAAAATTGTTCAAAAAGCTCTGGATTTGAGTCATTCTGCTGAAACATAAGCTGCATTATTGCAGAAACGTGTCCATAGTCCATTCTTTCCCTCTTATATAAAAAAAATGAAATTCAGTTAGACCTTCATGATGGTCACTTCAAAAGGCATGACTTACAACTTATTAATGGGCGGCTAGATCAACCACTCAAAAAGACATCCAGCCCTGGAGCTGCTACTGCTTCGGCGCGTAAGTCTCATTCCAAACTGATCACTGATATTCACTCCAGACTATGGCCTCCAGAGAAGGACGGTGTTTATAGCTTTGGCATTGTGATCATGGAAATTGCCAGTGGAAGAAAGAAACTCGACACTTCCCGGTTTGAAGAGAGCATCCATCTTATTACCCTATTTGATGAAAAAGTTAAGACTGATCAGTTGGTAAATTTGATTGACAAGAACTTAACGACATGCAACCACATGAGCAAGAAGTAGTTCATATGATAAAGCTTGCAATGTGGTATCTACAGATTGATTGCAAGAGAAGGACTCAAATGTCTGAGATTATCAAAGTCCTAGAAGGTACTAAGAATGCAGTGATCAACATAGAGCACAACTTTGTTCTTACAAATCTAGGAAATTTTGTTATTGTAAGATTAGGGAAACCACACGTTGTGGTGCCTTGTATTGATCAATATATAGAGGTTACAAGGCAGAGTTCGTATCGTACAATATACGAACACCTATACAAGGACTACGCATATATATATATATATATATATATATATATATATATATATATATATATATATATATATATATACACAAAACAATACGGTTATATATCCTAAAACCCTCCCTCAATCATAAATGGGCGTCCACGAATGTTAAGACTGTCCCAAAAATCCAAGAAGAGAGGGGATGGCAATCCTTTGGTGAAAATGTCCGCAAATTGTGAAGAACTCGAAACGTGAAGAACCCGGACCTCGCCCGTGGTGACACGGTCTCGTACGAAGTGTAGATCGATCTCCACATGCTTGGTGCGTTGATGATGAAAGGGATTCTCTGTCATGTAAACAGAGCTCACATTGTCACAAAACACCACAGTGACACCAGTCACCGATCGACGAAGCTCCTGAAGAAGTTGCCGTAACCAACATGTTTCAGCCACTACATTTGCAACTGCCCTGTATTCGGCCTCGGCGCTAGAGCGAGAGACCGTGTGCCGCCGCTTAGCAGACCATGATACCAGGTTAGTGTCGAGGAAGACACAATAACCAGATGTAGACCGGCGAGTGTCAGGGCAACCTGCCCAGTCAACGTCAGAGTAGGCCATCAATTTGTTGCAGCTGCGTCGAAACAAAGTGAGGCCATGTGATGCCGCGGATGAAGCGAAGCACACGCTTCACAAGGAGCAAATGATTAGCCCGAGGATCATGCATATGAAGACAAATCTGCTGCACAGCATAAGAGATGTCTGGCCGAGTGAATATGAGGTACTGAAGACCGCCTGCAATACTTTGATACTCGGTGGGTTCTGCAACTGGATCACTGGACTTGGCTGAAAGTTTGGAGGAAGTATCAACGGGAGTAGAGATGGGTTTGCGCTGCAACATGCCAGCTTGGTCAAGAAGATCCAATGCATACTTCTCCTGTGAGAGGAACAAACCGTCCTTGCTGCGTGTGATAGAGATGCCCAGAAAGCAATGAAGATCACCCATATTTGTCATACTGAACTCGGTACAAAGAGAGGCAATCAAACTATGCAACAATGTCGAGGAAGACGCAGTCAGGATGATGTCATCCACATAGAGCAGGAGGTAGGCCATGTCAGCGCCACGCTGATAGACGAACAACGAGCTGTCAGACTTGGAGCCAACGAAACCAACTGATGCAATGAATGAAGCAAACCGCTGAAACCATGCTCGAGGCGTCTGTTTCAAACCATAGAGTGATTTGTTGAGGCGGCAAACCTTATCAGGGAAGCGAGGATCAGTGAAACCAGAAGGCTGACGAGCATAAACAGTCTTGGTGAGAGAGCCGTTGAGGAACGCATTCTTGATGTCAAGCTGATGAATCGACCAATCACTAGAGAGAGCACTGTGCGAATAGTGGCTGGCTTGATGACAGAGCTGAAAGTTTCATCAAAATCGATACCTTCGTGCTGAGTAAATCCACAGAGCACCCAACGAGCTTTGTAGCGATCCAAAGAACCATCAGACTTCATCTTGTGATGGTAGATCCACTTACCAGTAACGATGTTAGCATTGCGAGGTGGATCAACGAGGTCCCAAGTGTTGTTGGAGAGAAGAGCACCATACTCCTCAACCATAGCGGAATGCTAGTTTGGATCCTTGAGAACACCACGATAAGTCTTCGGTATTGGAGATAAACCCTCAACATGAAGATCAAAAATCTTTTTCGGCTGCACAATACCATGTTTAGCACGAGTGGCCATGGGGTGAGATGGTGGCGGTGGGGGACCCCGCGGCCGGCGGGTCCGGGGTGGATCCACAGCAGCAGGAGCTGGCGACGACGTGGCCGGTGGTGACGCTGCTGCAGCAGGAGAAGGACTCCTAGCAGGGCCGCCATCAAGGCCCCCGGTAGGGCGCTCGACAGAAGCCCGTTCCCCAGGCGACCGAGGCGAGGTCAGTGGCGGCGACATAGGCGAGGTCGGTGGCGGCGATCGTGACGGCGACCGTGGGGTCGCGTCCGAGATTGCTGTGCCTGGCACGGTGAACGGCATCAACGACACCGGCTGCTCAGTACCCTGCAAAAAATCATAAGTGTGCATGGAAGGAGTAGGAGTTGACGAAGATGGAGTGGAGGCAAAGGGAAAGCCTGACTCATCAACACTACATGGCGGGAGATGATGATCTTTTGGGTGGAGCGATCAAGGCAACGATAGCCATGATGACGTGATGGGTACCCTAGAAACACGCATGGCATGGAGCGAGGCGCAAGTTTGTGCGGAGCAACGGCGGTGGTGTTGCGGTAACATAGACAACCGAAAACCCGAAGACCAGCATATGGAGGATCCACGCGAAGTAAGGCACGAAAGGGAATGCGATCCGAGATTGCCTTGGAAGGCAGTCGATTATGCAACATAACAGCGGTGTGAAGAGCTTCGACGCAGAAACGAGGTGACATGCTAGCTTGGATGAGGAGTGTACGAGTAATGTCATTAAGAGTACGAATAATACGTTCGGCTTTACCATTCTGTTGCGAAGTGTATGGACATGAAAAGCAGAGTGCAATTCCATGGTGATGGGAAAATGAATGGAGGAGTGAACTATCGAACTCACGACCATTATCACACTAAATAGCCCGCAAGCGTGCACTAAACTGGGTGAGCGCTAAAGCATGAAGGGACGATAAGTGCAAGAAAGCTTCTGACTTAGACCGAAGAGGGTAAACCCATGCATACTGAGTAAAATTATCGAGACAAAATGAGATAATACTTAAAGCCAGAAATACTCTCAACAGGAGATGTCCACAGATCATAGTGAATTATTTGAAACAGAGTAGTGGTTACACAATTGGTGGAAGAAAAAGGAAGACGAACGTGACGACCTAACTGACAAGCATGACACAAACTACTTTTATTCTTTTCCCTAGGGATGATCGAAGAACGAGCTAATGACTCCATGACGGGTCGCCCAGGATGTCCAAGCCGACGGTGCCAGAGTGCTGCATCGACGACGAGGAAGGCATGTTGCTGGCTGGTAGAGGAAGGACAGATGGAGTAGAGAGCGCTGAAGCTATTGCATCTGAGAATCTCGGTCCTGGTTAGAAGATCCTTTACAGAAAAACCAAGAGGGTCAAATTCGATGGATACACGATTATCAATGGTGAACTGGCGAACAGACAAAAGGTTTTTAACTATGTTAGGAACCACTAAGACATTACGAAGATAAAGGGGACGAGAGGTGGTGGAGATAGGAAGACGTGCATGCCCGGTACTGGTGATTGGAAGGGTGGAACCGTTACCGACAATGACAGCACAATGAGAGGAGGGGGAGACACGAAGGTGAGCATACCGGGATCGGACACGAAGTGGGAGGAGGCGCCAGTGTCCATCACCCACTCCCTGGTGTGTGCTTGCAGCCCCATGGTCTAGAACTGATGCATGAGCGCGGCCTGGTCCCATGAAGCCGTTGTCGATGCCGGTGATGATGGAGCCGGGCCGGTGAGTCCGTAGGAGGGCTGTCCAGGGGCGTAGCCGTTACCGTAGGGGGCAATGCTGTACGGGTTCTGAGCATATAACGCATGCGGCGATGGGGTGTGCCGGGGCGCATAGCTGGGAGCCGAGGCGTAGCCGGGCGGTGCACGGCCGAGCAGACCCCCTTGGCCATATGGCCACATCTGGATGGCACCGTTCCAGGGATGCTGTGGCGAGGGCCAGGAAGGAGTGGCAGCCGGCGGTGTCGCGGGCGCCGGGATGGTCTCCTTGGCGACTCCAGCGGCGGCCTTCTTCTTCTTCTTTCCTTTTCCAGAGGCCTTGCCAGGGTTGCCAGTGGCGGTGTTGGTGAAGAAGGCCGTGTACGAGTTGCGCGGGCGGCGATTTTTGCGCTTCATGTCCTGGAGCGCAAGCAACGAGCAGCACTGCGCGAAGGTCATATCGAGCATGAGGGAGATTAGATCGGCGGCGGACTTGTATTGCTCGGAGAGGCCGTTGAGGCAGTGGACCACCATCTCGGCATCATCAACGGGGGCGCCAAGATCCGCAAGCCCATCGGAGAGGGACTTGACCTTCTGAAGATAGTCGGCCATGCTCATCTCTCCCATCTTGACATCGTCGAGCTCGGCCGTGAGGTGGAGCTGACAATTGATCTTATGGTCGTTGAAGAGTCTGTTGATGCTATTCCAGAGTTCGACGGTGAGTGGATCGTCATCGGGCGTCATGACATCATCGAGGATGCTGAGCGAGACAGACTCATAGAGCCAAGAGACGATGGTGGCGTCGAGGAGAGACCAGTCCGGGGTCGACGCGTTGGGGGCGTCAAAGTCGAGGTGATCCAGGAGGGCATACTTGCGGCAGGCGGCGCGGAAGAAGGTGTGCCACTGACGGTGAACACCGGTGTCAAGCGCGAGCTCGACGGGAATGTGTCCCTTAATGGAGTGCAGGCCGACGGCTTGGGCATGGAGCAAGGTCAAGGAGAAGCACCCCGCACTCGTCCCGGATCCATCGGCATCGGTCGCGAGAGGCAGCTTGGCCTTGGCGGCCTCGGCCTCGGCGTCCTGATGCTCCTTGGCCGCGGCCAGCGCCTGGTTCGTCGTGTCCGTGTCGGGCTGCAACATGGAGGTGGCGGTGTGGGCACGGCGGTGAGAGGGGCGGTGGTTTCGGTGGCAGCGGAAGGAGGAGGGCGGCACAGGCTAGGGTTAGGGTTTTAGGCTCTATACCATGTAAGATTATGGAAACCACACGTTGTGGTGCCTTGTATTGATCAATATATAGAGGTTACAAGGCAAAGTTCATATCGTACAATACAAGGCAAAGTTCATATCGTACACCTATATATACAAAACAATACGGTTATATATTCTAACAGTTATTGATGCGAATATGAACATCAAAGGATTGCTTTGGCTTGTAAAGCAATGAAACGGGCCAGCCCAGTTATGACGAGGGAACAAAAACCTTCAAGCGAGACGGAAGCTACACTCGCGCGAAGCGAGATATAGTCTTCGTGGTTGGCCGTGGACGTCCTCCCGTTGACTACAGTCATACATAGCGTGCTTGGTTGGTTTTTTTTTCTTATTCCGGTCGGTTTATTCAAATTTAAAATATTCATGAACTTTAAAAATTTTAAAATAGAAAAATGGAGAAGGAGAACGGAAATATGAGGCCGCTTATCTAGAGTAAAATATTTGTCTGTTGTATCATGTGCCAAATGAAATGAGTAGAACACTTGTATGCTGTATCTTTCCAAATTAGTACAATCTAAAGCCGCTTCTCTTGAGTTAATTTTACATGAAAAAGCATTAATATTACAAGATACAGCAGAAGAACTAAATTTATTCTATAGGATCTTAATGACAGCCATATTAAGAGTTCATAAATGACGGGCTGGGTCTGAAGCTTTTTCTTTTCTTTTGTTGAAAGATGCAAAATCCTTGCCTATCGGTTCATATTTACTTTAAACGTTCTTGGCATAACAGAAAACAAATACTATCAGCAGGGAAAAAAATTATATAAGACCAGGTCTCATATAAAGTAGGTGAGACCCGTCCTGATGGATGACACGTGGCATTCACGAATCACAAAGCATCTAATCTCTCCCCTGATTTTAGATGGGGGTGGGATAAATGCTTTGTGATTTGTGAATGCCACATGTCATTCATCAGTATGAGTCTCACCTGCTAATCCGTAAGACCCGGTCTTATAGAATTTTTTTCCCTATCAGCAGCAACAGCCAAAAGCAAAATATTACATGATGCTCTTATATTTCTTTACGAAGGGAGTATGTCTCAAAATGGTCCTTAGCTAGCTGCGCTACCTCAAGCAACCTCTTGCGACCCCCACGCGATGCCTCCCCAGGGCGCGCTGGGAGCGATCTCAAGCACGCCAACAGCCAACCACAACGCGACCTCCCCTCCGCCGATGCTGGCATAGGCCGCGGTGGCGGCGGGCCCAACACCTAAGGGGTTGGGGGGTTGGATGCGGCGGCGACCCTCATGGATCTACTCGGGCGAGTCCATGGAGGAGCACGTGCACAGCGGCCAGGGCGGCGCCCCTGGTCGTGTGGCGACGGTGCTAGCCCCCATAGTCGCCTGGAACCGATGAGTTCTCTAGCGATGGTGGGCATGTCGGCGGCCATGGATCTGGATCCCACCCAGATTCATCGTCAGTTCTTCACATGGATGGTCGGCGACGCGATGAGGGGTTCGGTGAGGGGATGGAGGATGCCTGCCGGAGACTGGCGGTGACATACGTCTTCATGGCGAGGTTCCGCGTGGTTCTAGCCAGCCGCGAGATCGGGACGACGCGGCTTCCGGTGAAAATCGCGCTTAACTGCGGTCTTGGCGGACAATGGCGGCATCTCTGACGTCGTTTCTTTCTCGAGTCATTGTCGTTGTAGGTCACGTCAACTTGATCGGGATGTTCTAGGGGAAACCCTAGATCTGGGTCCACCGGATTGGACGAGGATGGCGCATTCGGTGATGTTCTCCCTCCTGGAGGCATCATTTTGGAGCAAGTGCTGGCTGGAGGGGACAAGAGGAGGAGCGGTGTTACATCTACCGAAAGGCCGAAGGCGGATCTCGGGGGCATGGTGTAGCCAAGTTTCAGTGACGGGCGCGTGTGGATGGATACGTGCAGGATGTTGGTGTCGTCTGGCATTGCGGTGTCATCGACAACAATATGGCCTAACGATGTGGATACACTGATCACTCCTGAAGGTGGGACGATGGAAGATGGCAGCAACCGATCGTAGAGTGTGCACCTACGGTGTGCAGAGGGTCTAACTAGAACTGTTGGTTCTCTCCGTCTGCCAGCGGGCTGCTTGTGGCCACCGGAATAAATGTAGTGTTGATATGTGGTAAGGGCACGTCATCAAGATTGTAGATGTGGGGACAATAGTTGTTAGGAAGATGACTTCAGATTGACTCATGTGTTTGTTTTGTTAGGTTGTGTGCAATAATATAATAAAATGGATATATTCCTTTTTCTGCGCTACAACAAAGAGAAATGTTTGACGAAGCTGTAGAAAAAGATTTGTTGCCCATTTTGCAGATGCAGCTATCGGGTGAACACAACGGGGGCCCAACACAACCACTAAGTCCGAGTGCACGGTGAACTCGTCTCTGCTACTCTCACCACTCCGCTCCCCGTTACTCCCTGTGTGGTGTGGTGTCGCTAGCTAGGTCTTGCCGCCGCCGCCCAAATGAAAGAGAGCGAGGACGGCGGCCGCCGCCGCCGCAGGCCCCAAACCCAGGCGAGTGACGAGGCCGTCGGAGTGACCCGCCGCCATCCCCAGCTTCACGCGAGCGAGGAGGTTGCCGGAGTGGCTCGCCGCCGCTCCCGTTCCCAGATCCGCGCGACTAGCGAGGGCGCTGAAGTGATCTGCCGCCGCGGAGTCTTCCCGCCGGCGCTGGCGTCGCCGATCGAAGACGACGACCTCCTGAGGGAGATCCTCCTTCATCTCCCGCCGCAGCCCTCCTTGCTCGTCCGGGCCTCCGCGGTCTGCAAGCAGTGGCGGTGCGCGGCCACCGACCCCAAGTTCCTCCGCCGCTTCCGCCTCCACCACCGGAAGCCGCCCCTCCTCGGCCTCTTCCACCGCCGCAAGGATGATATCGTCTTCACCCCCGTCATGGACCGTCCCGACCGAATCCCTCCAAGTCGTTTCGACCTGCATCTCCTGGACACCGACAGCCACAACATGTGGATGGTGGAACTGCTTGATTGCCGCCACGGCCGCGTCCTTCTCATGGACACACTATGGGATGAGGTCATCATGTGCGCACCTATCACCGGCGAGCAGCACCGCTTGACCGTTCCGGCAGAGTTCGTAAGGAACCGGTTCACCGGGGCTGTGCTCTGTGCTGCCATCGACCATGACCACGTGCACGGAAGCTGCCACTTGAGCCCATTCAATGTGGTGTTGATCTCCGTTTTCGGAGGGAATAATCAACCTATCGCGTGTGTTTACTCCTCGGAGATTGGTGAATGGGGTGATATCATTCCATCAACCGTTTCATTTGAGCTTTTTTACGAACATACCCCTGGGTTGCTTGTTGGTAATGCCCTTTACTGGTTGTTGGATTCTATAGGCAATGATATACTTAAGTTTGATTTGGATGAGCAGAGCCTAGCTGTGATTAGGGGGCCTCCTCTTACAAATGATTTTCGCCATGGTAGTCATTGCATCATCCAGGCTGGGGATGGCGTGATTGGGTTCGCCATATTGTCTTACCCTCACTTACAAATGTGGCAGAGGAATATCAATTTTCATGGTGTTGCCACATGGGTGCTATGGAAAACAATTGATATGCGTATGATTATTGGGCTCCCTAAACAGATTCAAGGAAAGAGGGCAGTTGTGAGACGTATATTGGGATCCCTTGAGGATAGTGATGAAATACTTCTATCTGTGGGCTGTGGTGCCTATAAGGTTCAACTTAAGTCGATGAAGCCTAAAAAACTTTGTGAAAACGGTTATTTAACTCGCTATCATTCTTTCACCAGTTTCTATCCTCCAGGTGATTTTTCATCCTTAGTCCTCGTATTGTCGGAGTAACTTAATCTCGGTGTGTTCTGTACATGCATGTTCGAATACCTCCTGTTGCGATTCTCAAGTGTAACGGCTTAAACTTAGTTACCGTCCATTTGCTAGATAGACAAACTTATAGCTATATTGTTTAATATATGTTATCATTCAATATATTTGTCTTCATGCTTCATATTCATTTCCTAGATAGACAAGCTTATGGCCTTCTTTGTGTTATCATTCAACGTAGTTGTATTCGTCCTGCAAGTGACTTATGCAACACACCTTTTTTCCGCATTTGTTGTCTCTAAGCATGCTCTGTTTACTTAATTTGAATACCCAAGATCACTTTTCCCGGTATTGTTTATGAGTTTTCGCATGTTTCTATTTTGTCTTCTTGAAATGAGGAGTGATGAGTTAAATGAGATCAATGCTAGGCCATGTCTATCTTTCTTATAAGCTAAACTTTATTATGAGATACGTATGTATATGTATATTGTTTAAATGAATATTCCTTGCAAAAAGCAACATATATAGTTTTATTTCTTACTAGTTAGTTGTAAAACGTAAATACAAGAGTGCATATTTTTCTTATATTTGTCAATTCATCTATGTAATATACTCACTGTTGCCTTCTCATATCCATTTATATTTTTGTTGAAACTTTATTAAATGATTGCCTTATGCTTCTAGGCACATCTATTGCTGGTGGATTTGATGGAGCTGACATGATGCATGATACACAAGGTGGTAGTTTGGTTTGATCTTCTAATGTGCTGAAATGGTAACAGGTAAGAATCTTCTGAATATAGTTTCTGAGAATTGAACTGTTTGATTTTCACTTTGGAAAATATTTGATGGCCAGTGTGGGTAGCATGTATCCTCAAACTACTGTCCATTCGACTATAGGGATTCAGACATGCTAATAACGCAGAAAAAAATTAAAATGGTGGTGATGCTAAGTAAAAAATTGCTCTTTTTTGGATCATAAATGATATGCAGACGTTGTATCCCCAGAGTTCCCCTTTGGTTTAGCTGTTTCATAATCTATAAGTTGCAATCAATATATATTAGTTGCCAATTTCGTTACTACAAGCATCAGCTGCGTCATTCAACTCCATCACCTCACATTCATGTGATAAGGTTGGAAGATTTACTTTGTTGCCATCTGTATTTCGAGGAGATATAGTCAGCAATATGATATAGCTCTTCCTTTTTAGGGGGTGAGGGTGGGGGTATTGTATAGCTCTTCTTTGTGTTGCAGTGCTGACCATGAGTTTGTACACATGTCTTGTTCATACACTGTTATATACTCCTATATGTTACTGTTAGAATTTATATCTGCGTCTGTATCAAGTTAGTAACAGATTAGTGCTTTTGTTTTTCCCAGGTGAAGAAGGGCTGCTGCAGATGTTAGTTGTCACTGAATTTGTCGCATTCCATAAATGCCGTCGGCAGTGTTTATATGTTACCTAAAACAACTTACTGTGTCTTATTCTAGCCAAGTCTCTATAATGTAGCAAGATGCTTTTGAATACCTGATCCAGGGAATTTCAACTTACTAGCATTGTATCAAGTCGGATTTCGTGGTCTTGTTAGTTGTTTGTGCTTGGCAGCTCTTGTGTTGAGCCATGATAGTTTCAGCGTCATGTATCACCGAAACGTGTTTGTTTGAGTGTGCTTGTCAGCTGCGGTTTGAAAAGCATGTCTACTTTCTTGTCTTCAAAGTGAGTTTTGCTTTGCTGCTGCTTGTCTAACACTACTTACCTTGTAATGGTTTATATGAGCCAGAGTAGCTTCCTTGCTGGCAAGTGGGATTAAACCTGTAGGTGTGTGCTTTTACAGTTTGATTGAGCACATATGTTCCTGTAGATTGAGAAGGATACCGAGTACCTCCTCGTGGCAGAGCTTTCTGCAGCAGTCTAGTGTTGTTCCAACATTGTTCAGGTCCGAAGGTGTTGCCATTTTTGTTGTGCGGCTTACTTGCATTGGTTGCTCCTCAACCTGAACTGAACACATTTTCTTTCTTCAGTGTGTAATGGAGGAAGGAAATGGTTGATAAAACCAAGAGGCACGGACTTGTCCTTGCCTCTTGGTTTTAAAAGCTAAAATTTTCGTAACGGTTTGAAAGCCATATTGTTCCTTCTTTTGAGGGAACCGATCCATCTTTGTAAACTTGAGAACCTGATTCATTTGACACTACCCCCTCTGCCCTCTGGACACTATTGTACAACAGATCTCTCTCATTGTGCAGGAAAAATTGTTAAAGAAACTAAGAGTTTGAGCAATCTGCACAAAATGAGTCATTCTGCTGAAACATAAGTTGTAGTATTATCGCAGAAATGTGTGCATAGTCCATTATTGCCCTCTTCTATAAAAAAGGAAATTCAGTAGATTTGCATGATGGCCACTCTGGATAAAATTGGAGTATTATGTAGGAACTGTGAAGCAACAAAGGATGTTCATGCCTTTCCGAACCTAGTGGATTATTGTTAGTAAAAATTTCACTTGTTGATTTTTTTTTGCGGGTGAATTTCACTTGTTGATAATCCCTCTGTAAAGAAATATAAGATCGTTTAGATCACTATCTTATATTTCTTTACAGAGGGATTAGTGATCTAAACCATTTTATATTTCTTTAGAGAGGCAGTACTGAACATTCAGTGTTTAGTACAAATTGCATTTGTTGCTACTACGCACTTGTATTGCTTTTATACAGTTGATTTCTCTACTTCCTTCGCATGAATCGGTGGTTAGTACAAACATGCTATTAATTTCAACTACGATAACTAGAAACAGATTTGCACTCAAGGGGGAAATGAAACTGAGTTATTCATCTGCTGTAGAGGCTCAGCAGCGCTTAAATCTGCTCAAGACCTGGACATTTAACTGATTCACCATGGTTTACGTGAAACAGAGAAGGATGGCCAGAGCCTTGTTATCTTGAAATTCTATGGCCAATATGTAAAGAAGCTAATCTAGGCATCTTAATATCTCCAGATCCGGAGGAAAAATAAATAAAAGAAAACCATTGTTTGAGCATAAACAGAAGCATGCCTGACAGAAAACCAACAGTTTGGAGTACACTGGTGCATGCATTAGTCTTTTGCACGGTCACTGTTTCCAACGCAAACATGGCATAGCTGTAACCATCTGGCTTGTATGATATACTGATATTGCTCCAAAGTTCAGAGAACATAGTTCTGGACCTTCCGGTGCAACACAGCCAACTGTTCGTCTAGCTGCAGTCTGTGACTGTGATGATGCTTTCATCCCCTGCACACAGCTTTGCAAGCGCATAATCCTAAATATTTTGATTAGGATTATAGCAAAACCCTCTAGCTTTCAAATGGAACAAAAAGAGGCTTCATTTGTTTAGCATTTTACATTGTGAATAGAAAAAAAATCATATTTATTTAGCATTTTTTTATAGCACGATAAGTTTAACAGCTCAAAGTCATATGTTTTGTCTGTTGAGGAACCGATCCATATTAGACTTAAAAGAGCTTGATGTAAAGCACTACCCCTCAGCACTCTGGACACTACTGTACATCAAATCTCTCATTGTGCAGGAAAAAAAGTAAAAAAAAAAACTCTGAATTTGAGCATTCTGCACAAATTGAATCATTCTGCTGAAACAGAATTTGTATTATTGCAGAAATGTGTGCATAATCCTTTTTGCCATCTTATATATATATAAAAAAAGTTCAGCTAGATCTACATGATGGCCACTCCAGATAAAACTAGAGTATTATGTAGGAACTGTGAAGCAAATAAGGGAGCTTAGAGACCAACAAAGGAAGTTCATGCCTTTCTAAACCTAGCGGATTATTGTTAGTAAAAATTGCACTTGTTGATAGTAAACATTCGGTGTTTAGTTAGTAGAATTGCACTTGTTGCTACTAAGCACTTGTTTTGCTTTCATATGGTGCATTTCTCAGCTTTCTTCGGAGGATTCGGTGTTCAGTAGAAACATGCTATTAATTTCAACTACGATGTTATTACCGAAAAAAAAAAATCAACTACGATACTACAAACAGATGGCCAGCGCGGTGGTTCTAATTCACCATGGTTATGTGGTTCCAGTGAAACAAAGAAGGATGGCCAGCGCGGTGTCCTAACTAGAGCTTAAGTAGCCTCTTGTATGCACTGCTACACACAAACAGAAGTACTACTACTGCTACGTTTGCTTGTACACAGCCAACTATTCTAAGAGCACACACACACGTACTAGTAAGCCACTTGAGCCTTGGTTATTTCTATTGCACTGGAATGGCCTGAACTACAACGATGGGATATAGCTCCTTTTATAGGACACGGATATGGGGCAACTACCACGAACATGCACATCACATTCCTATGAAACTACTAGCTAGCTATGTAAACTTCTAGGAAATTACTAGGACCTGCTGCTTCCTTACAAGCCAAGGAAACTGATACTTCCTATCTAAACTTTGCTGCCCAACGTGTTGTGCCCATAGACAGGGTTTTAGCTCACACTAACAAGGCTCATGCATGTGTTTAGTGTGTGTTCATGGAAAACATACAGAGAAGGAAATGCACTCTGCCTCGAGAAAGAAGCTCCATAATATTTGAAATATTGAGGACAAACAGTAGATACATATATACTTGTCATGTCTTGGAACATAACGTTGCAAAACACAAGCGTGCCAGGAGACTCCTGTAAGTGGATGTACAAGATAAAGTGAAAAAAATTTCAAATATGAATTATTAAACCTACACATCGCCAAATTTGGATTTAGAATGTGACTTTTCTGTTGCCAAACTTTAGGCCGTAGCACAGTAGCCTACAGCCAAGACGTACATCTTGATCACCAGAGTTGATGGCAATATAGGCCAGTCAACAAGGCTTCAAAGACTCCAGCTGCTAGATTTGACTGTCCAATGTGCCTGTAGTAACAAATTATATAGTATCAGGTACCAACTGAGAAAAAGCAAGAACACTAGTCCATTGGTAACCTGATATTTATTTTTGAATGTTCACCGGGGGGGGGGGGGGGGGGGAGTTTCCCCCACCTGAATATATTGATGATCAGGGGAGAACCCCAGGGAAGTTTACAGACGACCGAGAACACATCGAGAGGGGGGGAGAAGGAGAGTTTTTACAGGGCGGCAACCAACCCACACTAGCTAGACGGCTAGGGCGTGCAGCCAAGTTTCGACATGACCCCTCCGACCTTCAGGGAGCCGATCACGCCATAGGGCGGCGTCTTCACAGCAGCATCCAAGCACACGCTGCAGAGACGGGTGTTGTCGCTGGAAGACCACAACGTTCCTGTGTTTCCAGAGTTGCCAGCAGCACAGTAAAACGAACTCCAGTAGCAAGGCGAGGCAGCCCGCACACCCTGACTCCATCGGTGTCGACGCCCAGCTTGTTCCAGAAGTCACCCGCGAACGGGCAGACGAAGAGCATGTGATCGGCCGTTTCCAGTGGCGCAGTGCACAATGGACAGCCGGCTTCCGTTGCGGTTACGATGCATTTGCGGAGCAGGACATCCCTGGTGTGTATACGCCTTTGGACTAGCAACCAGCTGAAGAACTGCACACGCGAGGGGATCCGCGCGTCCCAGATCATGTCCACGAAGCCGGCCCTCGCCCCGCCAAACCGCAGCAGCCGGTACGCGGCACTTGACGACAAGGCATTCCGGGGCGCAGCAGCACGGCGCAGGTGCCTCGCGTCCTCCCCCTCACCAGGGGGAGCCTCCACCAGGAAGGCCGACACCGCCTGGAGCTCACGCTCGCCCGCCCTGGTCAGCCTGGGGACCAGACAGCCAGCCAGGCCACGCTGGCGCACCTGCCAGACGGTCGCCTCGGCGTCTGATATTGCACTACTAACATACATAGCTTTTAACTTACTGATTTTGTAACAAAAATACGGACTGCTCGCCAATATATAGCTAGAGTAAGCAAAATCGTAAATTCAGATTCTACACTTTCAACCAACAACAGCTGTCCCTGCCTATGTTGGCAGCTGGATATGTACAACTCGAAAGAAAAATCGAATGGTCCAAATCTCACGAAATGTAATCAGAAGATATTCTTACCTATTGAAACGTTTCAACACATTAGCAACTCAAAGCAGATTGTTATCCCAATGCATCGTGCAAGACTTCAGCTCCATCACATCCACCAACATTGGTTATCCCTAGAAACATAAGATTCAATTAGTGAAAGTGTCAGGCAAAGACAAATGGATAATGGAAGGGACAAATATGTCCGTTACATAGTTGAGCCGGCAAACATAACTTGAGCAATGTAACTCTAGTTGCAGATTTTGAACCTTGAGGGTACACTCCGACCCTTCAACCAAATGAACAAAAATTTCCTTCATTTGTTTGAACTAAGGATGGTACCCTAAAGGTTCCAAATTTGCATCCTTAAAAATAAACTCTTAATTTTTATAGATGAATTATAAAGCCCAGCTTTGGTACTAGCAATACATACACAAAACAACATCTATTGTAAATGCAAGGAATGTCCCTGAGTTTACCTAGATACTTGACAATAGAAGTACTACATATATTATGGATAAGGAATGTTCCTGAAAGGGGTACACTCAGCTACTTCATAATGATAGAATTTAGCTGATAGGAAGAACCAAGACGTGGTCTAGATTTATCTCATGTAAACTTGCATAGCAAGCATACAAAATTAGGAAAACACACCAAACTAATAAACTTTAGCAACAAATTAGTAAGACCGAGCATGAGCAATTACCTGGGGAATAAAAAGCTGTGAAAGGATGGTAGTCAGTGATATAGCTTGTTTCATGAAGGTTTTTGGATTGCATTGACTTAAGATGAACCATGTAGACACTACCGTTCACATATATAAAAATCACATCAGTATCCTCCGAATATCCCAGTATAGTTTTTGCCCCTCTCACCCCTCTCTCAGTCTGAAGAGGGGGCCGAAGAATGTTGTGCATTTCAACGGTCTTCCACATCACCCACGTGGCAACACCGTGATCATTGATGTTCCTGTTCCACATATAGAAGCGTGGATAAGACAATATGGCAAAGACAAGAGCGCCATCCTCACCCTGAATGATCTGACTATGGCTGGAGTGATCTGCAACCGGTGGACCACTGATCATAGCTAGACTCTCATCTTTCAAATCAAACTCAAGCATGCCATTTGTCATAGTATCCAACCAATAGAGTGCATTACCAACGAGTGACCCCGGTCTATAAGCATCAATAACCACACATGGAACGGACGTTGAGATGAGATTGCCCCATGTGTCGGTTTCAGAGGAATAAACACATGCAAGGGGTCGATGATTGTCCTCGCTGTACATGATCACCAAGACGACCTTGAAAGGGCTGGAGTGACAGCCGCCATGCACGTGGCCCTGGTTGCGGGCAGCACAGAGCACCGCCCCGTTAACGTAGTGTAAAACCTTTTTGAACTTAGGCGGAATGGCCACGCGGCGCTGCTCGTGAGTGACAGGGGCGCACACGACGATCTCCATGGATGCAGAGTCAATGATGAGGACACGACCGTGGCGACATCCGAGCACGTAGTTCTTGTGGGGGGTCCCGCCAAGTGCACCGTGGTTGTGGCTGCAGCTGTAGCGTCCAAGGTTGAAGCGTTTAGGAGGGATGCGGTCGGGAGCATCAAGGACCGGTGTGAACACGACGTTGTGGTAGCACCCGAAGAAGCCAAGAAGGGGCGGCTTCCGGTGGTGCACGTAGAAGCTGCAGAGGAACCTGGGGTCGATGACGAGGCGCCGCCACTGCTTGCAGACAGCGGAGGCGCGCGGGAGAGATGACGGCTGCGGCGGGAGGCGGAGGAGGATCTCCCAAAGGAGATCGTCGTCGTCTGGCAGGGAGCTGCCGCGGCGACGGCAGGTTATGCCAGGGCCCTTGCTCTCGCTCATGGTGGTGGGACGTACGAGGGAGCGGGGATCGAAGACCGCTGGGGGCAAAGGCAAGGTTTGATTTGTAGTCTGGCCCGATCGATCCTAGTCTTAGTCCCTATCGGAGACTACGTATGTCTGTGTTGTACTAGTACAATGATTATTGTATTATCTCAAGCAAACAAACGTGGGCTTCTAATTCAATCCAAGTACGTAGGTAGCAAGAGTTTGCTTCTTGTATTTTTTCCTGTTTGATCTAGTTAGTAATGTTATTTTTCATGACAATCAAGATTAATTCTAGACTGCAGATCGAACTACAACTGACGATCTCAACCATACATATGCTCGGGAGAGATGTTTGGGAAAAAGGGGAGACTCTTCTAAGAGGCTTTACAGTGACACAAAAATTGTACAGGACCGGGGCGCACAATCATAAAGGAGGAATCATCTAGTGCTTCCACTGCGCTACCGTTTAATAACTGGATTATCAGAAGTTCACCCCGTTCCTACTCCCCCTCCCCCACGCGTCGCCTCCCCCTGGGCGACGCTAGGGGCCCCTGAACCCTAGCGCCGGAGGCCGCCCCTGCGCCTCCTTCTATCGCCGCTGCCGCCGGCGTGGGCCGCGGTGGCGGCGGGCCCGGTGCCGAAGGCACCTGGGAGGGTGGATGCTGCGGGATCCCATCTGAGGCTGCAGGGGCAACACCTCTCGTGGGAGTCCGAAGGCGGCGGCTAGGGCGGTGACCCCATGCCGTGCGGCGGTGGCCGAAGCACCATAGCCGGCGTACCGGCAGCCCTGAGATAGATGGCGGCGGTGGCAGCGCCTCATCCGGCGGGGTTGGCCGATCTGTGCGGAGATGGTGATGGTGGTGGCTGCGGATCCAACGCTCCGATCGGATCTGCCGCGGGTTGGCCTTCCGCCGGCCGACGACGCGTGGAGGAACTGGTGAGGAGATGACGGATCTCCACCGGATCACCGACGACGGCGTACGTCTTCGTGGCGAGCCTCCGCTCGGTTCCAGCCAGCCGCGAGATCGGGACGACGTGGGTTCCAATGAAAATCGCGCCTGACTGCGGTCATGGCGGACGAGGCGGCATCTCGAACATCATTCCTTTCTCGAGGCATCATCGTTGCAGGTCACGTCAACCTGATCGGGAGGTTCCGAGGGAAACCCTAGATCCGGGTCTACCTCATCGGACGATGACGACGTCACTGTCGTTCTCCCCCCTGGGGGCATCGTTTTTGGAGCAAGTGTTGGCTAGAGGGGACAAGAGGAGGAGCGGCGTGGCATCTGGCACGTCGACAACGGCTGGTCTCAGCGGCATGGAGCAACGGAGTCTCGCTGGTGGGCGTGTGATGATGGACGAATGCAGGATGGTGGCGTTGTCTGGCGTTGTGGTGGCGTCGACGGCAGTTAGACCAGGCAAGGTAGATGCATCAGTACATCACTGAAGATGGATTGGTGGCAGGTGGCTGCGGCGGCCTCATACCCGACATGCGTCCTGATTGAGGAGTGCGCCGGACTGGTGGGTGCCCCATACCCGGAAGACGTCCTGATGGGGACCTCAGGTCTTAGATGTTAGGTTTGGCTGCAAGGTCCGTTTGGTATTAGGCTCAGACTATCAGCATCCCTTCATCAACTGGATAGGAGTAGCGACAGATGTTGCCTAGACGGTGGCTTTAGTCTTACTATTGTATGACTTTGTAAGATTTTATGTGAATAATTAACCAGATGCATGCAGAGCCGGGAGTCCTCCTCCATTTCTAAATAAAAAAAAATCAAAAGTTCACAAAAAGAATATGTAAAATATTCACAACACCAAAGTTCAAAGCAATTTACATCTAGGACGCCACCGAGTTTCAATCTGAATTCAATAAACGCAGCGCTAAATTTGGGTTTGGAATATTATCTTCCAAGTGGAACAGGTTCCACGCAAGCAAGTCCATCTCTATCACACAATTTTTGGCCATGCTGTCAACTAGGAGTATTTCTCTAAAAAAACTGTTGACTGTCGAAAGTTAAAACTTTCTTAGAAAATTCCCTGACTAGTAGTGTACATGAAACAACCACCTGGTTTTCGAGACAAGAATGCTCGTTTTCATGTGTGTAGACTTGACAAAGCAATTTATGGTCAAAAGCAAGCTCTCAGGGGCATGGTATTCTTATTTGAGCTTCAAATTGCAGAAACTTGGTTTTGCTACCTCCAAGTCTGACACATCATTGTTTACCTATAATAAGTCAAATACCTCCATATTTGTGTTTATATATATTGATGGCATCATTGTTATAAGTTTTCTGATCAGGCAGTGACAGGATTGCTAAATGAATTAAATTCTGAGTTTGCTCTTACGGATTTAGGGGACTTGAATTTTTTCCTTGGCATTGAAGTAAAAAGAACTAGGGATGGTCTTCATCTCTCTCACGAGAAATATGCATCTGATCTTCTGGCTAGAGTTGGCATACAGGATTGTAAACCATGTCCAACACCTTTGTCTAGCACATAAAAATCGTCTCTTACAAAAGGGGAGCTCTTGAATCAAGAGGATGGTATTAAATATAGGAGTACAGTTGGTGCACTTCAGTACTTGACTCTTACCAGGCCTGATATTTTATTTGCTGTCAATAAACTATGCCAGTTTCTTCATGCACCTACCACAACACACTGGACGGCTGTAAAGCGTATACTTAGATATATTAAAAATGGTCCAAGTATTGGTCTGACATTTAGCAAGTCATCATGCACTCTTGTTAGTGCTTTCTCTGACTTTGCCTGGGCAGGGTGTCTTGATGATAGGTGAAACAAATGGTTTTGCAGTGTTTTACGGAGCAAATTTAATCTCATGGTTGTGCAAAGAAACATGCTATAGTTTCAAGGTCTAGTACAGAAGCAGAATATGAAGCCCTAGCTAATGCTACATCAGGAATCATTTGGGTTCAGTCCATGCTAAGGGAACTTGGAGTAAGTCGTGGATAGACTCCTTGTTTATGGTGCGATAATCTTGATGCCATATATCTTTCTGCTAATCCTGCTTTTCATGCTCGGACAAAATATACTGAGATAGATTTCCACTTTGCTCGTGAAAGAGTTGATAATAGACAACTAGAAATCAGATTTGTTTACTCTGGAGATCAGATTGCAGATGGCTTCACTACAACATTACCTACAAGGGAGTTTTGAATCTTTCAAGCGTAATCTAAAGTTAGCTCGTTGTGATTAAGGGAGAGTGTTAAAATGATTTCTTTGTACGTGTTAGGAGCTGTCTCTATGTCCCTTATTCATTATGTATTCTATCCGAATACCTCTGTAATAGATCTCTTCTTCTCTGTAAACAAGGAACCGTCGGCCTGATTAGACAATGATGTTACATCTAATTTTACAGTCTCTTTCTTTCTTTCTTTCTTTTTTTAATCCCTTGTGCGAGGCAGCTCCTCTTGAGCCATGACAGTTATAACAGCTTTGGTTAGAATTCCGAAGCAATTCTCAGCTATATGGAGTATTTGACAACAAATTACCACATTTCACGTTATCGTTTCATAGAACTACCATATTTTAAAAACTGACCAAAAACTTCAGATTAGTGCTAATTTTGTGACAAAAAACTACCAGGTCAAGTTGATGACCGTTTTTATGATTTTAAACCTGTTTATAACATGCGGGACCCGCGTGTCAGAGCTGACGTGGCGGGAAAGTCAACTCCGTTTATTTTGGCCGTTACCTTAACCATTATTACAGGTGGGGCCCACACATCATTCTTCTTCCTCCTCTCTCCCTCTCTGACATTTTAACAAATACCTCATGTGCATCATCCGGCGAGAGGAGCTCGTCGTCGCCGCCTCATATCGCCCTCACCCTCCCAGCCTCCGCGCCGCCACGGCCCCTGGACGGGCAGGTGTAGGTGTCCCTCACCCTGGCCGCCACGCTCGCCTTCGACGCTCGCCTTCCTCTCCCTCTGCTCGTTGCTCAAGGTCAGCCTCCGCCCCCTGCTCTGCATCGACCGTCTCCGCCACGACTCGGACAAGGTGTGCGCCAGCTACATCGCGCAGCAGGAGGAACAACACGAGCAGGAACCCGATGGGAAACCAGAGCAAGGTGAGCAGCGCGAGCGCCGGCAGCGGCCTGTGGACGATCCGACCATCGTGGAAGATCACCGTCTTCGGCAGGTTCTCCCGCGGAACGGGCTTCATCTTTGGCGTCGGGGGCACGCGCGTGCTGCGCCCCTACCTGCAGCACGTCGAGTCCTTCGCCGACGAGATGGAGTTGCGCCGCTGCGAGCTGCGGCTCTACGCCAACACCGGCGCCCTCGTGCCGCGCTGGGTGTCGTCCACCTTCACCCACCCCGGCCACGCTTGACACGGTCGCCATGGACCCGGAGCTCAAGACCCGCGTCCGCTCCGACCTGGAGAGCTTCCTCAAGGGCCGCGCCTACTACCACCACCTGGCCCGCGTCTGGCGCCGGAGCTACCTTCTCTACGGCGCGCCCGGCACGGGCAAGTCCACGTTCGCCGCTGCGATGGCGAGGTTCCTCGGGTACGACGTCTACGCCATCGACCTCTCCCGCGCAGGCACAGACGACCTCCGCGCGCTGCTCCTGGACACCGCCCCGGGGGCGGTAACGGGCGGCTGGTGAGCGCCGTTAGCGCGGCCGCCGTCCTGACCGGTGGGCCAGATCTGTAAGAATCGCGTTTAAACCGGTTAAATCTGTCTTCAACTCGACTTGGTAGTTTTTTGTCACGTAATTAGCACTAATCTGGAGTTTTTGGTCAGTTTTTAAAATGTGATAGTTCTGTGAGACAGTAACGTGAAATGTGCTAGTTTTTTGTCAAATACTCGAGCTTATATGCACATCTTTGTCATTCTCGCACATGCTCAGGTACACTGCATACACAACTAGCTTAAACTCTGACTGTTACATGTTTTCTTGGTCTTCAACACACAGTTCTCATGTACAGGTCGGGTAAATCAATGGAACAAAAACTCATTGCGTATATGCTTAAAAGGGTGATGATGATGATGCTGAGCGGATCGCAGCAAGCTGTATTGCTGTGTTGGTGCATTTCTAATGTAATAACTTTTGACGGTAATTTAGGGGCTCAGCGATTTAACTTACAGGAGAAGCTCAGGAAGCTGCTTCGAGTGGCCTCTCCCCAACTTCGCAGTGGTTGGGAAGTTATGCCGAACCAAAATTTCCAGTTCTTTCGGCTTTGGCTTAATTTCGGAGGTAAGAAGCCACTCTGGAAGCCGAAATAACTGGCCCTAAAAATGTTGCAACGAAAATGAGCTGACCACAGAATTACAAATGAAATCAGGAAGCCATACAAATTAAACACAGATATCAATTGTGTGTTCTGGTGATTATTTACTCCTAGAGACTTCTTAGCCACAACCAGCGGAGCAACACAGATATCGAACTCGATCATCAGTTCCCTAACAACGCTCCTGTGTTAGTGTGTGTTGATGGCTAACCTACAGAGTAGGAAATGCACTTTGCCTTAAAAAAGAAGCTCCATAAGAGCTGAACACATGTATAGTTGTCTTGTCTTGGAACATAACGTTGCAAAACACAAGCTGAATTTTAATTTATAATGTGACTTTTCTGTTGCCAAACTTTGGGCTGGTAGCACAGTAACCTACACACAGCTGAGACTTACATCTTGATCACCGACGTTGATGGTAAATTAGGCCAGTCAACATAGTACAGGTCGAATACCATAAATTCCATAGAAAATTCAATCAGTTATCCTACTTTGACAGCAGTCACAAGAGCCCTGTTACAACTTGAATTCTGATTCTAAACCCGGGGAAAAAGCAAGAACATCAATCCATTGGTAACCTGATATGCACTACTAATAACATAGTACATACTCCCTCCGTTTCATATAAGATCATTTCTCTAGCTAACATAGCTTGAAAAACGATCTTATATGATGGGACGGGGAAGTAGCTTTTAACTTTCAGATTTTCTAATAAAAATACAGACTGCCCGCCAATATATAGCTGGAGAAAGCAAAATCGTTATTCAGATACTGCACTTAAAAAATGATTCTGCACTTTTAACCAACAATAGTTTTCACTACCTATGTTGGCAACCGGATATTTACAACTCAAAAAATCAAATGGTCCAAATCTCACAAATCGTAATCAAGTGATATTCTTTATTACTTGCTGAAACATTCCAACACATTAGCAAATCAAAGTAGATTGTCATCCCAGTGCATCATGCAACACTTCAGCTCCATCACATCCACCAGCAATGGTTATACCTAGAAGCATAAGAATTCAATTAATGAAAGTGCCAAGGAAAGGACAAATGGATAATGAAAGATAACAGTAAGGCGGTTACACTGTTGAGCCTACGAACACAACTTGAGCAAAATAACTCATATTTTTATAGACGAACTAGTGTACGTAGCAGGCAGCTAGGTTGCTTGCTTGCTTGGGACGTAGGATCTCCCGGACTCAATAGATCCCGGATTTTTTACTAGCAATATATAAACAAAACAACATCAATTGTAAATGCAAGAATGTGCCTAAAAATAGTATGCTCAGATATATACTTCATAATGAAAGAGCTACATCTATTGTAAATGCACGGAATGTTCCTGAAAGCAGTTTACCTAGATACTTCATGAATGGAATGTTTGTTAAACTGCTCCCGTTAGCTATTTAAAACACCGGGGGGGGGGGGGGGGGGGGTAGAATTTAGCTGATAGGAAGAACCAAGACATGGTCTAGATTTATCTCATGTAAACTCGCTCCTCTTTCCTTTTTGCGCTCCTCATCATATCAAGCATACAAAATTAGCAAAACACACCAAACTAATAAACTTTATCAACAAAAGTAATTTTGGGCATGCGGGTTTATATTAATGGAGTCCAAGTAGAGCCATGAAAGGAAATTTAATATGGTATGTTCTATATGTCTTGGTCACCTGCGGGAGGGTCTTCAACAAGTGAGGCAAACATATTATTTCTGATGGTATGGATTCAAGATACTATTTTATTATTGAGATTTGAAAAGGCGTTGAGATTACGAAAATGCCAATTAAGTTACTAAGTGATATTTGATTTTACATTTTTACTCATGTGACATTTGATTTAGAGAGTGGTTCTACACCCTTAGCTCGGTGCACCCACGCAAGAAAACATAGCAAAACATTTCAAAAAATTCCGAAACTTTGTGGAAATGATCATCAACAAATGTTATGGACGCTTGCAAAGTTTGATGGTCAAATAACATTCGAGGAGCTCTGTACAAAAAAGACAAAATCACTGAAAATTAGTCAAAATGTAAGTGCACAGTTTGAGCAGATTTTGTAATTTTGTCTTTTTTGTACAGAGCTCGCCGAATGTTATTTGATCACCAAACTTTGCAAGCACCCATAACAATTGTTGATGATCATTTCCATGAAGTTTTAGAATATTTTAAATGTTTTGTTATGTTTTCTTGCGTGGGTGCCTCGTGGGTGCACCGAAGGTGGGTGCAGCCACTAGTTTTCCTTTTACATTTTTACCCATGTAACATCAAAAAATATGGCCACAAGTTAAGTGTGCCTATCTAGCAAAAGGAAACTTGTTGATTATGATTAAGTTGTTAGTGACTTAAGAAGCACAATATAGATGTTTGGCAACCGTGTACACAACATAACGTCGCTGCTACAATACAAAGACTAGGATTGAAAAAATACCTGGTGAATAGAAACCTGTCAAAGGATGGTAATCATTGATATAAATTGTTTTGTGAAGTCTCTTGGATTGCATTGATTTAAGTTGAACCATGTAGACACTGGTGTCCACGTATATAAAAATAGCATATGTATCCTCGGAATATCCCAGTATGGTTTCGAACCCTCTCCACCCTGCCTGAATCTGAGGAGGGAGCCCAAGAATGTTGTTCATTTCAATGGTCTTCCACATCACCCATGTGGCAACACCAGGAATATTCATAATCCCCTGCCACATTTGTAAGCGTGGGTAAGATAAAACGGAAAAACCAACAGCACCATCTTTGGCCTCGGCCTGGATGATCTGACAACAGAGGGGACGATCTGTAACCGGTGGCCCATTGATAACAGCTAGAGTCTGCTCTTCCAAATCAAACTTAAGCATGTCATTCCTGCAACTCATCGTAGTAACCAACCAGTAGAGTGCACCGCCAACAAGTGACCCGGGTCTATGAGCAGTGAAAATCAAATATGGAATGTCTGTTGAGATGAGTTTGCCCCATGAACCAGTCTCCGAGGAGTAAACACATGCGAGAGGTCGATGATCGTCTTGTTGGTTCATGATCACCAAGACCACCTTGAAGGGACTGGAGTGACAACCACCGTGCACGTGACCTTGGTTGCTGGCAGCGCAAAGCACAGCCCCACTGATGTGGTAGACGAATGTTTTGAAATCGGACGGAATGGCCATGTGACGCTGCTCGCCCGTGACTGGGGTGTACACGATGAGTTCCTTGCACACATGTTCAATGGTGAGGACACGACCTTGGCGGCAGCACAGCACTTCGTTCCTGTGGGGAGGACCGCTGGGTGTGCCGTATTCGTGGCGGCAGCTGTAGCGTTGGAGGTCGAAGCGCTCACGAGGGATGTGGTCCGGGGTGTCGAGGACAGAGGTGAAGACCATGCTGTCGCGGAACTCAAAGACGCCGAGGAGGGGCGGCTTCCCGTGGTGCGCGTAGAAGTTGCGGAGGAACATGAGGTCGGTAGCGAAGGGCCGCCACCGCTTGCAGAACGCAGATGCGCGCGGGAGGGAGGACAGCTGCTGCGGGAGGCGGAGGAGGATCTGCCAAAGGAGATCGTCGCCGTCCGGCACGGAGCAGCAGGTCATGTCGGCGCCCTTGCTTTCGCTCATGGCTGCGCGGCGTATGAGGGAACTGGGATCGAAGACGCCGAGGGCAAAGGCAAGGTTGGATTCGTTGGCGCGATCGACCCTTTGTATAGCTGTGCCGTAGGATGATTGATCCGACTGGCCGAGCAAACAAACGTGGGCTTCCGGTAGACTCGTGTGAAATGCTCCTATTGGACGATAGATAGAAAGAGTTGTTTTTCTTTTCTGTCGCCGGAGAATCATATGCGTGCCGTGCTCCCCGTGCACTACCGATGTGCTCCCTACTTAAATTCAAGGCACATTCTTAAGAAGATGCAGTGTTATTTTTTCTGCCAATCAAGATGCTAGTCGGCGCAGGTCCCCCGGCCGGGGAAAACCAACACACCGTCTTGGCGTCTTGTAATGTAAAACAAACTAGTTGGAACCACCCCGGTTCATCAGCCTGATCTGATGTGATTTGTCATAGGTCCCACGTCCCAAGAAATCGGTAACCTCAGCGCCGCTTTCCCTCCTCGAGTCTCGGTCGTGCGCCGTTCCCTGGTTACTGAATCAATCATGTGGTTTGGTCCAATAAAACGATCTTCACATTAATTAGTCCATTCATATTTAGAAGGTTCTTAAAAAAATGTACATGCCCTTGCTATCTATAAGAGTAGGCTGTTTGTCGAAACATATTACGAGCACAATTGAGAAATTAACACTCAGGCTCTTCAGTTTTGACAAATGAAAAAAATGGCGCGTTATCGCAAAGTAGCACCACTCTTAAAATATGCTATTAACGTGCTATATCACTATATTGCGTTATAGTGTAGTATTAGTGAGACATTATACATTGATTTATTTAGCGAAAAATTGCTCAGAGCACTATAGTGTGCTATTAGAAACACTATTTTTTCCAGCGGTTTTGACACAGCGAGCTACAACATGGCCAACGGTTGCCCGGGAGACGCGATACTTTCGTCATACGATAAAACTTCTTTTAATCCCATGATGATGTTGTTGTCGAGGAAGTTCTCCATGTTGTCGGTCACGAGATCGTATGAAAACACCTGGAAGCTTGGTTCTTGCGATGACGTGAGGTGTGGTTTTGCGAAGATGATCCGGCCTCCATTTTTGGTGATGACGAACTGGCTTGCAAACTTGGTGACCTTGGGTGGCAGTGTGCCTAGGTCTACTCGACAATGCAGATCCCATGCACTCGTTTCGTGCCCACGGAACAGCCAAACATCGTGTACATGCCCTGCTGAGTTGTTGTTTGGCACGAAATTGGAGCAGAAACGGCACAAGCGTCCATCAAAGTCTGCCAAACAATGATTTTGATTGCTCTTCTCTAGGGCCAGCGGTGGTAACGGCACGGCCCCAAGCCTCTCGTCATCCATGGCAAAGGAGAAGGCGAACGTCTCTAGACCTAGCGTGGTCTTACGAACGGCCAACCAGTGCACATGGCCTTGCACAAACACACTCGCTTGGTCCTTGTACACGCGACCCAATGGCTTCTCCCTAGCACAACCCTCCGTCGGCCTCCATAGCCCTAAGGCCACGGGGTTGATCACGTAGACCTCGCATCCGGTAGAGTATTTTTTGCCGCCATAGCCTCTGTAGTAGATGCGCACGACCTTGATGGAGCACTCGTCAAACTTGATGGAGCACTGGCTGGTTAGCTCCTCGATCTATTTCTCGTACTTTGAGGTCAGTTTAGCTATCCTTTTCTGCAATTTGGGTACATTGATCATGTATCAGGATTACATAGATGAGATAGGATGGTAAAACAGTTTGTGAGAAAAACTGACCTGAATAGGTGAAGAAATCTCAACATCACTTAAGCATTTTTTGCATAAGCCACTCCCACGTGTACCTAACTTTGCCGCTGCATGTTCAACGCAAAGATTATTTATCGCTGGGAATGCAAGCTCGTGAATGAGCACATACTGATTAGGGGAAGGAAATCACTCTCACCCTTGGGCTCTTCTTCCTGCAGCTTCTCCTCATTGAGTTCGGTCGAATCCGTCTCTTCCTGGTCCAAATCAAACATCGCCTTCGATCTGGCAGTTTTCCTAGTCGATCTCTCTGTGGTGGACACCTCGACCTCCATGACCTTCTCGGTCTTCCTGATCGACCTCTCGCTCCTCCGCAGAGTGCCCGCCGCCGGAGTCGGGGGGAGCGCGACGCCGGGGGTCCTCGATCTGTTTCTCGTACTTTGCGATCAGTGAAGGAAGGGGACGGGAGAGATGGAGATGGAGATGGAGGCGGCGGCGGCCATGGACTTCAACGCCCTCTCGCGCCGCGAGCTCCAGGCCCTATGCAAGCTCAACGGCGTCCGCGCCAACACGACCAGCGCCGCCATGGTCGAGGCCCTCCAGTCCCTCGCCTCGGTAACACGCCCTCCTCCTTGATTTCCCCTTCTGATTCATGGTTTTTTTAGATGTGGCGTGTTTCGTTGCGGCATTCGTTAGGGTGAGAATTCCGGTGGATGGATTTGGGCGTGGGATGGTTGTTTGATGCGGGTTTTTGCTGTGGATTATTAGGTGGACGGGATCGACCAGATCGGCGGCACCACGCTTTGCCTCCCGACCCCAGGCAAGTCGGCGATGAAGTCGAGGACCCCCGGCGTCGCGCTCCCCCCGACTCCCGCGGCCGGCACTCTGTGGAGGAGCGAGAGGTCGATCAGGAAGACCGAGAAGGCCATGGAGGTCGAGGTGTCCACCACAGAGAGATCGACTAGGAAGACTGCCAGATTGAAGACGATGTTTGATTTGGACCAGGAAGAGACGGATTTGACCGAACTCAAGGAGGAGAAGGTGCAGGAAGAAGAGCCCAAGGGTGAGAGTGATTTCCTTCCCCTAATCAGTATGTGCTCATTCACGAGCTTGCATTCCCAGCGATAAATAATCTTTGCATTGAACATGCAGCGGCAAAGTTAGGTAGATGTGAGAGTGGCTTATGCAAAAAATGCTTAACTGATGTTGAGATTTCTTCACCTATTTAGGTCAGGTTTTCTCACAAACTGTTTTACCATCCTATCTCATGTATGTAATCCTGACACATGATCTCAAAGTACGAGAAACAGATTGAGGAGCTAACCAGCCAGTGCTCCATCAAGTCTGACGAGTGCTCCATGGCGTGGTCTTTAGTAGAAACTACCAATCAAGAACTTGACATGCTCCTGGTGCGTCTGTCGTAGCCGAGCCCTAAGCACGTGACGCTGAGGCTGCTCATGGCCTGGCTCTCGGGGAGGGCCGCCATTCGGCCAGTCGATGTGTTGAGCACGTAGTGCCTCAGTGGCGCGGCGGCAGCTTCGAGGATGACGAGACCTCGGCATTGCTGCGTCACGAGGCGCGGGACGAGATTGTCCGTGGCGCCACCTTCAACGTCGTGACTAGCGGGGAGCTGCACGAGCGTGCCGGCCGGATTGGCGGGCGACCACGTCTGCACCTTGGCTGGCACGTCGGGTGAGTGCGAGTCTTGTAGTGACAGGATCCTTAGGCCGCCATGACGGTTGGCGAGGCGGAGGTGGAGGTCGGCGAAGTCGTCGGAGGCGAGGGCGGCTGCCCTGGCGCATGAGAGGCATCGGCACCTGTGCACTGCCTTGGCCGGCAACCGCGCCAAGATGTCCTCGGTGACCTCGTCGGGGAGGACCGGGCAGCGCTTCCCCATGAGAACCGGTGCCGCGCCGGACGGCCTGCAAAGGGTGTATGTTTGGAAGCAAATCAATCACACGATCACGCACCGGACAAGTCTCCGCAAATGAGATCGGAGATGGATGCCCTTTTATATAGGACGTCGATAAGTGCCACACATGTGGTATATTTGACATGCGTCCACACACTGTGTGTGGTGTGAGCAGAGGCAGCCCACACGGGTTATGTATGGGCGGATCTTTGAATTGCCCACACGTGTGGGCGCGGCTACTTCGTGCCACACGCCAACATGTACTACTCATCTTCACCCCGCGCGTGTGGCACGAAGCAAAAATGCCCACACGTTCTGGCGCAACTACGTTAGGTACACTGCGGGATGATGATGTAGTTGCCATCTTGGTTGGCGGATGTAGTTATTCGGGATGGCAAGTGTAGTTGTAAAAGCATGGCAACTCTATCTGTTTTGGTTAACTATAGTTGCCATGTCTAATTTATGGTAGTTATCGCGTGTAATCAAACCGTAGTTGCCGTGTGTGATTAACTACTTGCCACATATGGTCAAACAGTAGTTGCCATGTGTGTTTATCTAGTTGCCATGTGTGGTCCAACCATAGTTGCCGTGTGTGATTAACTACTTGCCACATATAGTCAAATAATAGTTGCCATGTGTGTTTACCTAGTTGCCATGTGTGGTCCAACCATAGTTGCCATGTGTGCAGTTGCCGTCTAGCAAAAAATCACAGTTGCCATGTGTGTTTACCTAGTTGTCACGTTCGTCTAACTGCAGTTGTCATCCACAACGTAGGAGTGTCGTGTGGGCGAAAAGTAGTTCGCCCACACGCGCATGAACTAGGTGGCTGACTGTGTGGGCAGAAACTAGTTTGCCCACACAGCGCAGCTGGCAAACAGCGTGGTGCTAGCGTGTGGGCAAACTCTTCAACGCCCACACACCAACCCCGTCCTACGTGGCACACAAAATCAACTTTTTTGTGTCAAGATTCGTGCAAAAGGCATTGGACGACGATCGAGACGTGTAGATATTAATGTTTCCGTTTGTATATCCCTGCTGGAGACGAACACATCCCGTATTTCTTGTTGGCAAAGGACGCACGCCTTGGTAGGATAGGTCGATCGCCTTGATCCCGGCCGGCCCGTATCTTCTTGGCAAATAAAGGATGCAAATCGGGTTTCCTTCGCGAAGCGTCTCCCACCTCTTACTGAATCATTCATGGGATACGCTTCAACTGTGGATCGACGCTACCTTGCAATACTTATTGTGGTTTCCTTATACACGATCCACACTTGCAAGATTTGGGAAAATCAGATGGAGTGTTTCCTTATCTGCCCGAGGTAAGAGGTGACCAGCGGCAACCTTCCTAATGTACACATACTAATTACTTGGCCCCACAATTTAATAAAATCAATGGTTCAGATCTATTCTTACCTCTTACCTCTCTCTGGAATTTTAACTCAAAACTTGTGAGCTAAACGACTAGCTCGTGACTCGTCTCGGCTCGACTCGAACTTGATGACTAACGTGTCGAGTCGAGTTTTAATCTGAGCTCGTTAACAAAACGAGTTTAACAAGCCGAGCTTACGAGTTATTCGTTTAGCTCATTAAGCTCGTTAATAAGAAGGGACGTGATATAAGTATCAATATTGTTGTAGATTATTGTCATTTGTGGAGTCTAGTAAGTGTTTCTTTAGTGTAAATTGTTGATTGTTGTGATTTGCGAACAAAGTTCTATGTCTATAAATATATACTGGTAGATTAACTGCATGCATAATATGTATATTTTATTATTCATGTCCATAACGAGCTTAACGAGCTAGCTTGCGAGTTACACAAGTCGAGCCGAGTTTAAATCTAACCTTGTTATGTTAACGAGTCGAGCCGAGCTAACTCGTTATCTTAACGAGCTCTAACGAGTCAAGCTGAGCTGGCTCGACTCCACTTGAGTTCCACCCCTAGTTTCAGCAACCAAAAGAGAGCACTTAAATAAGATGATCAGGAGGGAAATCATCAACCTGACTATGTTCTTTGTAATTATGATGAAGCAACATGTGAGACAGAGAAGTATTACTTGCAGTGAAATTGTTAATTAAATATAATCAGTTTCATGGAGTTCTTGGCGCTCATATTTATCCGTAGCTACTTGAGTTTGCACAGCACCACCATTCTCTTGTTGGTGCATAAACAAATTCACATTGTTAATTATCCTGCATAAATAAATTTGTGTAGCCCCCCGTGTCACCCTCCTCTAGCGAGACAGGGGAACCCTAGACGCCACTGCTAGCGGGCACCTCTGCCGCCCTCCCCCACGCCGTCGCCGCCGGAGGGCCGACCGACGAAGCCGCGCCCGACACCAAAAAGGTGGCAGCTGATGTCTACTATACAACTTATTATTGTAGACTCATGTTGCGCCTTCAAGCGTAGAGTTTTGTAGGATAGTAGCAATTTTCCCTCAAGTGGATGACCTAAGATTTATCAATCCGTGGGAGGCGCAGGATGAAGATGGTCTATCAAACAATCCTGCAATGAAATAACAAAGAGTCTCTTGTGTCCCCAACACACCTACGTGCACTAGTTCGGCGAAGAGATGGTGATGGGTTGCTAGAGTGACAGAAGTTTAAACCCTAATTTATGCGTTGCTTCGTAATGGTCTGGTTTGGATCCACATGTTTAACGCTTTAGTTTGATTTATCTTAATTCTTTTTTCTTAGTTGCGGATGCTTGCGAGAAGGGTTAATCATAATAGGGAAGCTTGTCCAAGTAAGGATAGGATCCAAACACCGGTCCACACACGTACCAAATTATCAAAGTAGCGAACGCGTATCATACGAGCATGATGAAAACTAACTTGATAATAATTTCCATGTATCATCGGGAGCGCTTTGCTTTATATAAGAGTTCGTCTAGACTTGTCCTTTGCTATCAAAAGAATTGGGTCACCTTGCTGCACTTTTGTTACACTTGTTACTTGTTACCCGTTATGAATTACATTGCTACCAAACTATTTGTTACCGATAATTTCAGTGCTTGCAGATAATACCTTACTAAAAACCACTTGTCATTTCCTTCTGCTCCTCGTTGGGCTCGACACTCTTACTTATCAAAAGGACTAAGATTGATCCCCTATACTTGTGGGTCATCAAGAGGGTTTACTAAATACTCTTCTCGGTCAAACCACTAGCTTGTTATCCCAGGTCCTAATTCACGGGATCTCCGATCATATAGGTTGGGGTACCACTATGATGTAACACTTACGAGTCTCATACCCATCTCTCTCGATGCACTTTCTATCACATTAGGCGATAGTCCCTTCGTAAAGGGATCTGTCAGGTTTTTGTTTGTTTGAATATACGTAATAGTAATTACTCCTGAGTTTCTCAATTTCCTGACAGACTTCAATCGTCTTTTAACGTGTCTTGATGACTTCGTGTTATACTTAGAACTGTTCACCTTGGCAATCACGGTTTGATTATCACTGTTCATGAGGATGGCTGGTAAAGGTCTCTCAACCACCGACAAGTCCATCAAGAGCTCACGCAGCCATTCTGCCTCAACGATGGCTATATCTAAAGTAGTAAGTTCTGCTTCCATGGTTGACCTCATCAATATGGTCTGTTTACAAGACCTCCATGCCACTGTGCCACCTCCAAGAATAAATGCATATCCAGTTGTGGCGTAGAGCTCATCAACGTCCGATATCCAGTTCGAGTCACTATATCCTTCAAGCACATCGGGTTGCCCTGGATAGTGAATCCCATAGCTCGTCGTACCGTTTAGATAGTGCATGACCCTTTCAAGTGAATGCCAATTGAAGGAAATATCCCCTAGAGGCAATAATAAAGTTATTATTTTATTTCCTTATATCATGATAAATGTTTATTATTCATGCGAGAATTGTATTAACCAGAAACTTGATACATGTGTGAATACATAGACAAAACAAAGTGTCCCTAGTATGCCTCTACTTGACTAGCTCGTTAATCAAAGATGGTTAAGTTTCCTGACCATAGACATGTGTTGTCATTTGATGAACGAGATCACATCATTAGGAGAATGATTGATGATTAGGAGAATGATGTGATGGACAAGACCCATCCGTTAGCTTGGCATAATGATCGTTAAGTTTTATTGCTAGTGCTTTCTTCATGACTTATACATGTTCCTATGACTATGAGATTATGCAACTCCCGAATACCGCAGGAACACTTAGTGTGCTATCAAACGTCACAACATAACTGGGTGATTATAAAGATGCTCTACAGGTACTTTCGATGGTGTTTGTTGAGTTGACATAGATCGAGATTAGGATTTGTCACTCCGTGTTTCGGAGAGGTATCTCTGGGCCCCCTCGGTAATGCACATAACTATAAGCCTTGCAAGCAATGTGACTAATGAGTTAGTTGCGGGATGATGCATTCTGGAACGAGTAAAGAGACTTGCCGGTAAAGAGACTAAACTAGGTAAGATGATACCGACGATCAAATCTCGGGCAAGTAACATACCGATGACAAAGGGGACAACGTATGTTGTTATGCGGTTTGACCGACAAAGATCTTCGTAGAATATGTAGGAGCCAATATGGGCATCTAGGTTCCGCTATTGGTTATTGACTGGAGATATGTCTCAGTCATGTCTACATAGTTCTCGAACCCGTAGGGTCCGCACGCTTAACGTTCGATGACGATTGGTATTATGAGTTTATGTGATTTGATGTATCGAAGGTTGTTAGGAGTCCCGGATGAGATCACAGACATGACGAGGAGTCTCGAAATGGTCGAGACATAAAGATTGATATACCGGACCATGTTGTTCAGACATCGGAAGTGTTCCGTAGAGTTTCGGATAAAACCGGAGTGCCGGAAGGGGTTACCGGAACCCCCGGGAGAACTATTGGGCCTCTATGGGTCTTAGTGGAAAGAGAGGAAGGGCCAGGAGGGGCTGGCCGCCCCCCCCCCTTGGGTCCGAATTGTACTAGGGGAAGGGGCGGCGCCCCCCTTTCCTTCCCCTCCCCCTCTTCCTTCCTTCCCCCTCTTTCCCTCTTGGTGGATTCCTACTAGGACTTGGAGTCCTAGTAGGATTCCCCTCTTGGGGCGCGCCCTAGGGGCCGGCCGACCCTCCCCTCCTCCCTCCTTTATATACGGGGGAGGGGGCACCCCATAGACACACAAGTTGATCTTTAGCCGTGTGCGGTGCCCCCCTCCACAGTTTTCCACCTCGGTCATATCGTCGTAGTGCTTAGGCGAAGCCCTGCACCTGTAACTTAATCATCACTGTCACCACGCTGTCGTGTTGACGGAACTCTCCCTCGGCCTCAGCTGGATCTAGAGTTCGAGGGATGTCACCCAGGTGAACGTGTGCAGATCGCGGAGGTACCATGCGTTCGGTACTTGATCGGTTGGATCGCGAAGACGTCCGACTACATCAACCGCGTTACTTAACGCTTCCGCTTTCGGTCTATGAGGGTACGTGGACACACTCTCCCCTCTTGTTGCTATGCTTCTCCTAGATAGATCTTGTGTGATCATAGGAATTTTTTTGAAATTACTGCGTTCCCCAACAATGGCATCCGAGCCAGGTCTATGTGTAGATGTTATATGCACGAGTAGAACACAAAGAGTTGTGGGCGATAATAGTCATAATCCTTACCAGCATGTCATACTTTGATTCGGCGGTATGGTTGGATGAAGCGGCCTAGACCGACATTACATGATCGTGTTCATGAGACTGGTTCTACTGACGTGCTTCACACACAGGTGGTTAGTGGGCGTCTGTTTCTCCAGCTTTAGTTCAATGGAGTGTGACTACGCCCGGTCCTTGTTGAAAGTTAAAACAACACACTTGACGAAAAATCATTGTGGTTTTGATGCGTAGGTAAGAACGGTTCTTGCAAGACCGTAGCAGCCACGTAAAACTTGCAACAACAAAGTAGAGGACGTCTAACTTGTTTTTGCAGGGCTTGCTGTGATGTCATATGGTCAAGACGTGATGATATATAAATTGTTGTATGAGATGATCATGTTTTGTAAAAGTTATCGGCAACTAGCAGGAGCCTTATGGTTGTTGTTTTATTGTATGAAATGCAACCGCCATGTAATTGCTTTACTTTATCACTAAGCGGTAGCGATAGTCGTAGAAGCAATAGTTGGCGAGACGACAACGATGCTTCGATGGAGATGAAGGTGTCAAGCCGGTGATGATGGTGATCATGACGTTGCTTTGGAGATGGAGATCAAAGGCACAAGATGATGATGGTCATATCGTATCACTTATATTGATTGCATGTGATGTTTATCCTTTATGCATCTTATTTTTCTTAGTACGGCGGTAGCATTATAAGATGATCTCTCACTAAATTTCAAGGTACAAGTGTTCTCCCTGAGTATGCACGGTTGCTACAGTTCATCATGCCGAGACACCACGTGATGATCGGGTGCGATAAGCTCTACGTTCACACACAACGGGTGCAAGCTAGTTTTGCACACGCAGAATACTCGGGTTAAACTTGACGAGCCTAGCATATGCAGATATGGCCTCGGACACTGAGACCGAAAGTTCGAGCGTGAATCATATAGTAGATATGATCAACATAGTGATGTTCACCATTGAAAACTACTCCAATCACTGTTTCTCAATTTCCTGACAAACTTAAATTGTCTTTTAGCGTGTCTTGATGACTTCGTGTTATACTTAGAACTGTTCACCTTGACAATCACTGTTTGATTGTCACTATTCATGAGGATGGCCGATAAAGGTTTCTCAACCACCGACAAGTCCATCAAGAGCTCACGCAGCCATTCTGCCTCAACAGTGGCTATATCTAAAGCAGTAAGTTCTGCTTCCATGGTTGACCACATCAATATGGTCTGTTTACAAGACCTCCATGCCACTGTGCCACCTCCAAGAATAAATTCATATCCAATTGTGGCATAGAGCTCATCAACGTCCGATATCCAGTTCGAGTAACTATATCCTTCAAGCACATCGGGGTGCCCTAGATAGTGAATCCCATAGCTCATCATACCGTTTAGATAGTGCATGACCCTTTCAAGTGCATGCCACTGATCATTACCCGGATTTGAGAAGAACCTACTCAACTTTCTCACATCAAAAGAGATATCAGGCCTCGTTGCGCTCGCAAGGTACATGAGTGAACCGATAATTTGACAGTACCTCAATTGATCTCTCGCTTTTTTCTTGTTCTTTCGTAGATTCATGCTAGGATCATAAGGTGTTGGAGAAGTCTTGCTATCAATAAAGCCAAAACGGCTCAATACCTTCTCAACATAGTGTTATTGTGTTAGCGTAATCCCGTACTCATCACTAATAAGCTTAATGTTCAGAATCACATCAGCTTCTCCCAGATCTTTCATATCAAAACACTTTGATAGAAAAGACTTGACCTCATTTATCACAATCATGCGTGTACCAAAAATCAGTATGTCATGAACATACAAGCAAAAAATAACACGGTCGCCCCCACCATGGCGGTAGTACACGCACCCATCGGCCTCATAAATGACAAAGCCCGCAAAATCAGAGTTTTGTCGAACTTCTCATGCCATTACTTAGGTTCTTGTTTTAGCCCATACAAAATTTTAACAATTTGCACACCTTTGTCTCTTCACCTTTTACCACGAATCCATCAGGCTAATCCATAAAGATTTCCTCTTCCAACTCTCCGTTAAGGAAAGTTGTCTTGACGTCCATTTGATGAATGATAAGACCATAGGAGGCAACCAGAGAAAGCAGTACATGAATGGTGGTCCATCTAGCAACAAGTGAATAGGTGTCAATGTAATCTTCGCCTTCTCGCTGGGTGTAGCCTTTCCCTACAAGGTGTGCCTTGTACTTCTCAATAGTAGCATCAAGCCTTAGCTTCTTCTTGAGCACCCACTTACAGCCAATTGGCTGACAACCATATGGTCTCTGAGATAATTCCCATGTTCCATTTGAAAGAATCGAGTCCATCTCATTTTGGACAACTTCTTTCCAGTCTTCCGCATTAGAAGATGCAAATGCCTCTGGATTGTTCGTAGGAGTATTATCCACAAGGT
The DNA here is from genome assembly GCF_018294505.1 of Triticum aestivum. Classification (NCBI taxonomy): domain Eukaryota; kingdom Viridiplantae; phylum Streptophyta; class Magnoliopsida; order Poales; family Poaceae; genus Triticum; species Triticum aestivum. The sequence continues at coordinate 57,670,869 of NC_057801.1, read as the reverse complement.
ACACAATGAAATCATCACCAAAGGATTTTTCTAGCCCACTCCTCATAAGGGGGTTTCTCTTTATTCTTGGTTGGAACTCTATTCAGGACATGACACGAAGTCAACAAAGCCTCCCACAGCCGTGCCTTAGATAAACTAGCAGTGTCCAACATGGCATTCACCAAGTCGGCCAATGTGTGGTTTTTCCTCTTAGCAACCCCGTTTGATTGGGGTGAGTAGGGAGGCGTCCTCTCGTGAATAATACCATGTTCCTCACAGAATTCATCAAATATTTTGGGAAAATACTCTCCACCATGATTTGACCTAAGTCATTTGATCTTTCTCCCTAATTGATTTTCAACTTCAACCTTATAGATTTTAAAGTAGTCTAAAGCTTCATCTTTAGTTTACAACAAATAAACATAGCAGAACCTAGTAGCATCATCAATAACGTCATGAAATATCTTTTTCCACCTTTTATCAACACACCATTCATCTCGCATAGATCAGAATGTATGAGTTCTAGAGGTGCCAAGTTCCTCTCCTCGGCTGCCTTGTTAGGCTTCCAAGGTTGCTTAAATTGCATAGAATAGGGCACTTAGAACCTTTGGCAATGGTGAAATTCAGAATTAAACATAAATTGGATAGCTAAGACAGTAAACCAAAATTAACATGACATAAATGAGAGTGCCAAACATCAGACTCTTAATCAACATTGCCACAAATATGGTTTACTGACTTATTGCAAAATTCGGAAAGTGAAAAGCGGAACAAGCCTCCGCACTCATCGCCTTTACCAATAAATTGTCCAAATCTCGACATAACTACTTTATTGGACTCACACTACTTTAAACCCATCTCTGCAAAGAAGAGAGACGCTAACGTGATTCTTGTTCATAGTAGAGACATGTTGCATGTTCCACAACTACATGATCTTCCCTGAAGTAAACTTCAGATCTACCGTGCCAACACCATGAAAAGTATCATGTGATTCATTCCCCATTAGGACGGAAGATTCCCGAGCGAACTAATAAGAAGTGAATATAGAGATGTCAGCACACACATGAACATTAGCACCCGTATCAATCCACCAACATGGAGACTAAAAAACTGAAAGTACCATCGAGAAATTACCGTACCCATCAATATTGCTAGCGGTCACGACATTGACATTCTTTGAGTCATTTTCCCTCTCTTGTCTGCGTGATCAGGACACTCCATGGAAAAGTGGCCGAGCGCTCCACAGGCATAGCACTCGAGCCCAGCTTTGTTCACCACCTTCTTCTTATTATTATTCTTGAAGTAGTATTGGTAGGACCATTGAACTAGGGCTTGTAGTTCCCTTTGTTCTTGCTGTAGTTCTTGACGTGGTGATTCTTCTGCACCATTTTGGTGCTAGCCGAAACCTCGCCACCTCTGTCACTTGTGTCCTTTGCCCTGGCTTTCTCCTCAACATCAAGAGACACTATCGGGTTTTCAATCGATATCTCTTGTCTCTTATGTTTGAGATATGTGCGAAGTTCCTCCATGAAGAAGGAAACATTGCAATAATTCAACCAGCCACAAATCTGCAGGAAGCACAACCTTGAGGAATCCGAGCTCTTTTCCAATGCACTGTATTTCATGAGCTTGTTCAACTACAGAATGATTATTCACCATCCTGTAATCGTGAAAGCTGTCCATGACGTAGAATTCACTGCCTGCATCGGTTGCACCAAACTTAGCATTCAGTGCATCCCAGAGCTCCTTAGCATCTTCGATGTGCATATACACATCGCAAAAACGCCCATCAAGGACACTCAGAACACAACCTCTGAAATTAGTATTGGCTTGCTTGTGCTTTTTTGATCTTCCTCAGATGCGCCTTCAGGAAGGCCATTACTAATTAGGTCCCAAACATTCATGGACTGGAGCCAAAGTTGGTATCTCACTTGCCATCTCTTAAAATCCGTACCCTTAAAACATTTCGGTCTCATTGCATCGGCAAACCCAGCCATAGTCAGAATTGCCTACAATTAGGTTTTTGGATTGTTGAGTAATTAGGCATAATTTCCATAAATAATTCTGGAATATTAAACATGACAATTGCAACTACTAACACGCGAATCTCTAACATACTAGATGCACTAAACAACATAAACAGTAGCAACACAACAATGGAAAACATGAAACTGGCAAACATGTTTAACCAATGAACTGGGACACTGCAGTTATACTGATTGTTCATAGATGAGATAGTTGTTGGTGCAGTGATGTTGTTGATGACGACGTTGGGAAGACCAGTCACAGAAGATGACGTTGTAGACGACAAAGAACAAGACCGCCCGACTTGGATAGTAAGCGAGCCGTGATGAAGACAGCAAGCACTCGCGTGTGGCGCTTCCCAAAAACCTAATTTGCCCTCTCCCTTACAAGATCACAAAGGCGAGTGGTTCTGGAGATATTCTCTCCCGTTCGCTGGTGCACACCAGCGCTCGGGATGGAGTAGACTATGGTGGCAGTGCAAGGAATGAGATGTGGCAAACCTAGATTGGTTTTGGTGTGTGTTGTGGTGCTCGCAGAGTGTCCTTTTATAGCGGTTTGGAAAAGCCTAACGGGACATAAAGACAAAAGTTGTCTCGGCTCAAGTCTCGAACTCACGAAACACGATCATGATGTGTCGAGCGAACGGCGAAGGAGGAGTGTGTCGGGGTCACGATCCTGACAATGAGTACTAGGGGTACGAATAAGAGGGGCAGAGCCTAACTACGGCGCAAGTGTAACACTCGGTGTCTAACGAGTTCAGGCCCCTCACTCGGTGGAGATAAAAGCCCTACGTCGCGTGCCCTAAGGTTTGCTTTGATTTGGTGGAAATGGTTACAAAGATTGCTCGTGCCTGGCTGTGGAGTGGGGTGCTGAAGGAAATATGCCCGAGAGGCAATAATAAAGTTGTTATTTATATTTCCTTATATCATGATAAATGTTTATTATTCATGCTAGAATTGTATTAACCGGAAACTTAGTACATGTGTGAATACATAGACAAACAGAATGTCCCTAGTATGCCTCTACTTGACTAGCTCGTTAATCAAAGATGGTTAAGTTTCCTAGCCATAGACATGTGTTCTCATTTGATGAACGGGATCATATCATTAGAGAATGATGTGATGGACAAGACCCATCCGTTAGCTTAGCACTATGATCGTTCAGTTTCATTGCTACTGCTTTGTTCATGACTTATACATGTTCCTATGACTATGAAATTATGCAACTCCTGAATACCAGAGGAACACTTTGTGTGCTATCAAACGTCACAACGTAACTGGGTGATTATAAAGATGCTCTATAGGTGTCTCCGATGATGTTTGTTGAGTTGGCATAGATCAAGATTAGGATTTCTCACTCCGATTGTCGGAGAGGTATCTCTGGGCCCTCTCGGTAATGCATATCACTATAAGCCTTGCAAGCAATGTGACTAATGAGTTAGTTGCAGGATGATGCATTACGGAATGAGTAAAGAGACTAGCTGGTAACGAGATTGAACTAGGTATGGTGATACCGACGATCGAATCTCGGGCAAGTAACATACCGATGACAAAGGGAACAATGTATGTTGTTATGCAGTTTGACCGATAAAGATCTTCATAGAATATGTAGGAACCAATATGAGCATCTAGGTTTCGCTATTGGTTATTGATCGGAGATGTGTCTCGGTCATGTCTACATAGTTCTCGAACCCGTAGGGTTCGCACGCTTAACGTTCGATGACGATTTGTATTATGAGTTATGTTATTTGATGACCGAAGTTGTTCGGAGTCCCGGATGAGATCAAGGACATGACAAGGAGTCTCGAAATGGTCGAGAGGTAAAGATCGATATATTGGAAGTCTATATTCGGACATCGGAACGGTTCCGAGTGATTCGGGTTTTTTTGGAGTACCGGAGAGTTACGGGAATTCGCCGGGAGAAGTATTGAGCCTTATTGGGCCATACGGGAATAGAGGAGGCAGGCCAAAGGGAAGGAGGCCCCCCCCATGGGTCCGAATTGGACTAGGGGAAAGGGGGCGGCGCCCCCCTTGCCCTTTCCTACTCCCTCTCTCTTTCCCTCTTTCTTCTCTCCTACTCTGGAAAGGAAAAGGGAAATCCTACTAGGACTTGAGGGTCCTAGTAGGACTCCCCACTCTTGGCGCGCCCCATCTAGGGACGGCCTCCTCCTCCTCCCTCCTTTATATACGTGGGCAAGGGACACCCCAAAGGCACAACAAAGTTTCTCTTAGCCGTGTGGGGTGCCCCCCTACACAGTTACACACCTCGGTCATATCGTCGTAGTGCTTAGGCGAAGCCCTGCGCCGGTAACATCATCACCGTCACCACACCATCGTGCTGATGGAAATCTCCCTCGGCCTCAACTGGATCAAGAGTACGAGGGACGTCACCAAGCTGAACGTGTGCAGATCACGGAGGTGCCGTGCTTTCGGTACTTGATCAGTTGGATCGCGAAGACGTTCGACTACATCAACTGCGTCACTTGACGCTTCCGCTTACGGTCAACGAGGGTACATGGACAACACTCTCCCACTCGTTGCTATGCATCACATAGATCTTGTGTGATCGTAGGAATTTTTTTGAAATTACTGCGTTCCTCAACAGTGGCATCCGAGCTAGGTTTATGCATAGATGTTATATGCACGAGTAGAACACAAAGAGTTGTGGGCGATAATAGTCATACTGCTTACCAGCATGTCATACTTTGATTCGGCGGTATTGTTGGATGAAGGGGCCCGGACCGACAGTACACGTACGCTTACGCGAGACTGGTTCTACCGACGTGTTTTGCACACAGGTGGCTGGCGGGTGTCAGTTTCTCCAACTTTAGCTGGATCGAGTGTGACTATGCCCGGGTCTTGTTGAAGGTTAAAACAACACATACTTGACGAAAAATCATTGTGGTTTTGATGAGTAGGTAAGAACGTTCTTGCTCAGCCCGTAGCAGCCATGTAAAACTTGCAACAACAAAGTAGAGGACGTCTAACTTGTTTTTGCAGGGCAGGTTGTGATGTGATATGGTCAAGATGTGATGAGGTATAAATTGTTGTATGAGATGATTATGTTTTGTTAAAGTTATCGGCAACTGGAAGGAGCCTTATGGTTGTCTTTTTATTGCATAAGATGGAAGTGCCATGTGATTGCTTTACTTTATCGCTATGCGATAGCAATAGGTTCAAAAGCAATAGTTGGTGAGATGACCATGTGACGACACGTTGATAAAAGATCGAGATGATGGAGATCATGGTGTCATGCCGGTAACAATGGAGATAATGACAGTAATTTGGAGATGGAGATCAAAAGCACAAGATGATGATGGCCATATCATGTCAGATATTTTGATTGCATGTGATGCTTATCTTTTATACATCTTATTCTTCTTAGTTCAGCGGTAGCTTTATCAGATGATCCCTTACTAAAATTTCAAGGTATAAGTGTTCTCCCTGAGTATGCATCGTTGCGACAGTTGTTCGTGCCGAGACACTACGTGATGATCAGGTGTGATAATCTCTACGTTCACATACAACGGGTGCAAGCCAGTTTTGCACACGCAGAATACTCGGGTTAAACTTGACGAGCCTAGCATATGCAGATATGGCCTCGAAACACTGAGACCGAAAGGTCGAGCGTGAATCATATAGTAGATATGATCAACATAGTGATGTTCACCATTGAAAACTACTCCATCTCATGTGATCATCGGACATGGTTTAGTTGATTTGGATCACGTGATCACTTAGATGATTAGAGGGATGTCTATCTAAGTGGGAGTTCTTAAGTAGTATGATTAATTGAACTTTAATTTATCATGAACTTAGTCCTGGTAGTATTAGCATATCTATATTGTAGATCAATAGCTCGTGATGTAGCTCCCCGTTTATTTTTTATATGTTCCTAGAGAAATATAAGTTGAAAGATGATAGTAGCAATGATGCGGACTCGGTCCATGATCTGAGGATTTTCCTCATTGCTGCACAGAAAAATTATGTCCTTGATGCACCACTAGGTGACAGAACTATTGCCGGAACATATGCAGACATTATGAATGTTTTGACAAGCTCGGTATGATTACTACTTGATAGTTTAGTGCACCATGCTTTACGGCTTAGAACCGGGACTTCAAAAATGTTTTGAACACCACGTAGCATATAAGACGTTCCAAGAGTTGAAACTAGTATTTCATAATCATGCCTGTGTCAAGAGGTATGAGACCTCTGACAGTACTTTGCCTACAAGATGGAGGAGAATAGCTCAACCAGTGAGCATGTGCTCAGATTGTCTGGGTACTACAATTGCCTGAATCAAGTGGGAGTTAATCTTCCAGATAACATAGTAATAAGTTCTCTATTTACTATCACCGAATTACTAGAACTTCGTGATGAACTATAATATGCAAGGGATGACGAAAACGATTCTCGAGGTCTTTGCGATGCTGAAATCGGTGAAGGTAGAAATCAAGAAAAAGCATCAACTGTTGATGGTTGACAAGACCACTAGTTTCAAGTAAAAGGGCAAAGGAAAAGAATGGGAACTTCAAGAAGAATGGCAAGCAGGTTGCCACTCCCATGAAGAAACCCAAAGCTAGACCCAAGCCTGAAAATGAGTGCTTCTACTGCAAAGGTAATGGTTGCTGGAAGTGGAACTACCCTAGATACTTGGTGGATAAGAAGGATGGCAGAGTGAACAAAGCTATATTTGATATACATGTTATTGATGTGTACTTTACTAGTGTTTATAGCAACCCCTCGGTATTTGATACTAGTTCAGTTGCTAAGAGTCGTAACTCGAAACGGGAGTTGCAAAATGAACAGAGACTAGTTATGGGTGAAGTGACGATGTGTGTTGGAAGTGGTTCCAAGATTGATATGATCATCATCGCACACTCCGTATACTTTCGGAATTAGTGTTGAACCTAAATAAATGTTATTTGATGTTTGCGTTGAGCATGAATATGATTTGATCATGTTTATTGCAATACATTTATTCATTTAAAGTCAAAGAATAATTGTTGTTCTGTTTACATGAATAAAACCTTCAATGGTCATACACGCAATGGAAATAGTTTGTTGGATCTCGATCGTAGTGATACACATATTCATAATATTGAAGCCAAAAGATGCAAAGTTAATAATAATAGTGCAACTTATTTGTGGCACTGCCGTTTAGGTCATATTGGTGTAAAGCGCATGAAGAAACTCCATGCTGATGGACTTTTGGAATCACTTGATGCTTGCGAACCATGCCTCATGGGCAAGATGACCAAGACTCAATTCTCTAGAACAATGGAGCGAGCAACTGCATTATTGGGAATAATAATAATGATCTATGCGGTCTGATGAGTGTTGAGGCTCGCGGCGGGTATTGTTATTTTCTGACCTTCATAGATGATTAGAAAATATGAGTATATCTACTTGATGAAACATAAGTTTGAAACATTTGAAAAGTTCAAAGAAATTCAGAGTGAAGTAGAAAATCATCGTAACAAGAAAATAAAGTTTCTACGATCTGATCGTGGAGGTGAATATTTGAATTATGAGTTTGGTCTTCATTTGAAACAATGTGGAATAGTTTCACAACTCACGCCACCTGGAACACCACAACGTAATGGTGTGTCCGAACGTCGTAACCGTACTTTATTAGATATGGTGCGATCTATGATGTCTCTTACCGATTTACCACTATCGTTTTGGGGTTATGCATTAGAGACAGTTGCATTCACGTTAAATAGGGCACTATCTAAATCCGTTGAGATGACACCGTATGAACCGCGGTTTGGCACACTACAAGAAATATGCTCAATTGTGACCTTCTGGCAGTGACCGTGGAAGAAATCGTCATAAATCTATGACCATTTCGATCCAATTGGTCGTGGCCTGTTTAGGAGAGTCGAAACCATAAACCATAGTGACTATTTTGGTCAAAAAGGTTGTAATTACCTTACACAAAATGGTCATAAGCAGACAACAGTGGTCGACAGCCTTATTTCTAGCTGATTACGACCAATTCAGATAGTCATGGTGTTGTAACATGGATGACTGGACGTCCACATCATCAATTTTACCTATGTGTCGTGTCATTTTGGCTTATGTGTTGGTTGTAGTGTCAGTTCGTCCATAGATTGACCTGTTGACTAAACTGGGTCTACATTTACAGACGGGGCCAACTAACACAATACAAATGACATGTAGGGCCCGTCCCACAAAGGTTAATAAAGCAGAAAAAGGTGAAAATGCACGTTGGCTCATAGGTGTATATGCACCCATTGTCTAAATATATATTTTAAAAAGTTCAAAAAATTCGAGAAAAATCCCACGTGTAAATCCGGACACTATATGTGTGTGCACCAAGTTTCGATGAAAAATGACATTTTTTGTGGCTTGTGTAAAAAACAATTTTTGATGCTTGATTACAGCTATTCACAAGCCATTTTTAATATTTTTTACACATGCAACAAAAATGCCCTTGTTCACTAAAATTTTGTGTGCAAACATAGGATGTCCAGATATACACATGGGATTTTTTCTATACATATTTCATAATAGGTGTATCTACATCTAAGATCCAAAACGCCACTCTCAAAGAAAAAAAAATCCGTCCCACAAAGGTGAATAAAGCAAAAAAGAAAGGCCACTGCGCCAAAATGCCACTCTCAAAGAAAAAAAGGACCTATCCCACAAACGTGAATAAAGCAAAAAAGAAATCACAACACGTGATTCGAATTAGCTACCACTCGAGTTTCCGTAAGGAGACAACCACCACACTGTAACAAAGACACATGTACATTCTCGCCCGTAACCTATTTAATGTGTAGTGTCGAGTGGGCTTGAGCCTTAGTGGGACAAGGGCACCTTTTTTTCTTTTATATTTTTCGTCCGCCGAGTGGGCCAACTACTGGGTCGCGGTTCGTTTTTGGTCTATCTTTTGTTCGTTCATTCTTTTTTACTTTTGTTTATTATTTATACTTCCAATTATTCTATATATATACATATATATTGAAAAACAAACTTCACATAAAACGTTTCAAAAAATGTTAACCAAGCATTTGGAAATCTTACATGCGTATAAAGAAAATTATTACCATATGTACAAAAAATATACAATGTGTGTGCAAAATGTTGATCATGTATTTAAAAATGTTAATTGAGCATTTAAAAAATGTTAAAGAGTTATATAAAAATGTAAATCAAGCATTTGAAAATGTTAAAATGTGTAAACAAAAAATAAACCATGTATTAAAAATATTAATCTTGTATTTAAAAAATATTTAAATGTTGTATATAAAAATATTTAAACATTGTGTATAAAAATGTGGTAACTTGGTCACATATAATGACCTAATATTTTATAAAATTGATTTGGTCCAATTTTGCAACAAATATATGGTAGGCCCTTCACAAAAAAACTTATTCTGGACATTCAAAAAATGGAAAAATGAATTTTTCGTTCAAAGAAAATGAAAACTCCCTTATGCAATATTGTTTGTCATTCCAAGATGCACCCTTGTGCACAATATGAGATCATTTGAATAAACTATGACATGAATATGACTGTAAGGTTGATCAGTTGAATTGAAAGCCATGAATCTTCATACATGATAGCTTATTTCTGAGAACACTTTTTAAAAAGAATTATCGTATTGCAAATTTATTATTTTTCCTGGTAACTTGGTCACATATAATAACACAATGCAAATGTTTTCTAATTTTTTGATTTTTTTCTAATTTTTTATCCCTGTTTCAAAATGCGGTCGAAACGGCGGGCATGACCCTTCCTAGCTGGTGGTTGAATCTTGGAAAACTTTTGGTGTTTCTCTGATTAAATAGATACTTATATACCTAGAAATGATTTTTTTGAAAAAATAAAGAGCAAATTATAAGGCACCTGTAGTTCAAATTTGACCTGCTTCCAACTAGATCAGCAAAAATTTGTCTTTTTCACCAGAGGTGGATACAATCTTTTGACACCCAACCATTTGGTAAATTGTGCATTAAATATGGCCTAATATATTATAAAAATGATTTTGTCCCATTTTGCAACAAATATATGGTAGGTCCTTCACAAAAAAAACTCATTTTGGGCACTCAAAAAATGGAAAATGAATTTTTTGTCCAAAGAAAATGAAAACTTCCTTAGGCAACATTGTTTTCCATTTGAAGATACACCCCTGTGCACAATATGAGATCATTTAAACAAACTATGCCATGAATATGGCCATAAGATTGATCATTTAACTTGAAAGCCATGAATCTCCGCACATGATAGTTCATTTCTGAGAATACTTTTTTGAAAGAATTGCCGTATTACAAGTTTATTATTTTCCCTGGTAACCTGGTCACATATAGTGACACAATGCGAAGGTTTTCCAATTTTTTGATTTTTTTTGAATTTTTTATGCCCCTTTGAAAATGCGGTCAAAACGGCGGGAATGACTGTTCCTAGCTAGTGGTTGAATCTTGAAATTTTTTTGGTGTTTCTCTGATTAAATAGATACTTATGTACCTAGAAATGAATTTTGGAAAAATTAAAGATTAAACTATAAGGTAGCCGCAGTTCAAATTTGACCCACTTCCAACTGAACCGGCGGAAATTTCTCTTTTTTACGAGAGGTGGATCAACACTTTTGACACCCAACCATTTGATTAATTGTACATTAAGTATGCCCTAGTATTTTAGAAAATTGATTTGGTACAATTTTGCAACAAATATTTGATAGATTCTTCAAAAAAAACCATCTTTGCAACAAGAAAAATGATTAAAAGTAGTTAGACAGATAAAAAAATGCATGCAAATTGGTGATCATTCGTAAAATGTAGTATAACTTGAGTGAAAAATTTAGATGTGCTGTTTTGCAAAATATTTTTGATAGCTGCTTCACAAAATGCCTCTAGTTTTAGTACTTAAAACTATTTTATATCATAAATTTTCTGAACCAATCAAGGCTTTTCCCATGGATCATCCCACTGTAGCTGATCTGGACCGTCCACACCCAACGGATCCAACGTCTCTCACTCATTCTCAAGTCTCAGCCCAAGCCAGATCTCTCTCCCCCTCTCCCCAATCCAGATAGACGACAATGTCCTCCTCCTCGCCCTGTCGCCGCCCCTCCTTCCCCTCCCAGTCGCTCCCCTTTGCCCTCCCGCAGCAGATCGAGCGCGCCGACGCTGGTGTTTGCCGCCTCCTTCCTGAGGCTGTCGCCCCGCATGTCCAAGCAACAGAAGCGCGGCAGGGTGGACGCCATCACCACCTCCCCGTCCCCGGCCTCCTTCCGCGACGCATCCCGTGGCGGCGCCCAGCGCGGCACCTGCCGACCGCCCTCGCGGCTGGCTGCTTGCATGGAGACGACGGCGGCCTCGTCGTCCCCGGAGGCCGCGGTGCTTCAAGGCCGACCTGGCGCCCCCTCCTCGCCCTTCCGCCACCTCTGTGCTGGGGTTCGGTTTGCGTGCAACGGCGGTGGCGTACGAGGCGAACAAGCCGCTGGTGGTCGAGGACGTGCAGGTGGCGTCGCCGCTGGCCGGCGAGTCCGCGTCAAGGTCGTCTCCACTGTGCTACACCTGGAGATGTAACCATCTGTTCGAGGCCGCAATAGCAAGGTTTAGTTCGAGCCACTGCTCGAGTGGCGGCGCACATGGCGGCCACGGCCACGGGGCCAGCGCCGAACGGGGCACCCCCGTTTCCTTGTGCAGTGGTGGCTGGTCCTGCCAGCGAGGGGCATGTGTTCGACGAAATGCCAGGCAAGGAAGAGGCAGTTCTGGGCGCTGTCTCTGCTCGATCGAAGGCCCAGCAGAGGAGAAGCGTGGTGAAGCACTTGAGGAATCAATGCAAGGGGCTGCCATTAGCGAGTTGGGAGACAATGCTCAGCTCAGCTCAGCTCAGCCCGACGGCATGCTTGACATGAGGCATGAGGTGCGCATGTACAGCTAAACGGCTGGTTCGTGCTGCAGACATGTACGTATTCAGTGGCTGTTTTACATGGACTGGTAGCAACTGGAGTTATTATTGAATTGGTTGGTTGACACAAGCAGCTTGCTATCCAGTACATAGGACTGGATCAATTGCAATGGCTTCGCCATTTGGGAGACGATGCTCAGCTTGATGGAATGCTTGATAGAAGACGAGCATGTTGTCGCCATGGAGTGAAGGAGTGATGGACTCTTCTTGGTGGCTCGAGATCATTGCATTCGGCCAAGATGGTTTGTTCTGCAGACAGACATGTGTGTCCCAGCGTCAGTGATCATCTTCTATCAGTCACGCAAGTTTATCCACACCGACTACTACACCTGGAGCGGCAAGGTCCTCACCCCCCCATCCTCCTCGCCTTGCGCTTCCTCGAATCTAGGTTTCAATGGCCGCGGTTGCCTAGGGCCTATAGCCAGCGCTGGCACTGCTGCTAGTCACCACCTCCCCCAACCCCAGCGACTTATCCTTGGATTTTCCCTACCGTCAGTGTTATTCCACTGTGTCAGTGGTTGCGATGAGACTGAGTAATTGGGGATTAATTGACTTCCATGTAGCGTTGTACGAGTTGTTCCTCATGGTGTCGGGTTGGGTGTAGAGTGAATTGACATGATGTACAGTAGAAAATGTTTGTGCAAATCTGAAAGCCTACTGCATGCTGTAGAGATTTACTAGAATTTGTGTTCGTGTCATGAAAGGATTTCTTTTGCTATGCAGGATCCTAAGGGCCTCTTTCCTTGCATTCTCGGTGACAAGGCTGCTGGGTAAGCCCACAAATTTGTGTGATTTCAGATATTATCATCCATAGCTAAAGATAACTGTGCACTGATAAGTTTGCTTCCATAGCTGCTGATAAAATTGTTGAGAGTGTCGGCGAAGGAGTGACCGACGTGCAGCCAGGGGGACTGCAAGATGTGCACTAAGTAAGGATCCGATCTGATTGGGCTCTGCTTGTGCTCGTGGTAGATCGTGTGGTCTGCCACATGCTTGGCAAGGTGCTCTCGTTGATTCGTATTTTATAGGTTAGTTTATTTCCAGATTTCTATGCATGCCACTCAACAAACTTTTCTAGACATTTTATTGGATCGTCAGATGGTTGGGGTGGCATGGTGTGTTTGGCTAACAGATTGCATTGGAATTATATTCTTCATCGCCTAATGTTCTTGTTGCTGATAATAGGGCCTGTAGATAGCAATTCATTTTCCTAGTGGTTACTTATGCTTATTGTGTCTCACGCTGGAAGAAAATGCGCAATGAGCTTGTGTGACTTTTTTGATGCTTCTAGTATACTTGATCAGGGTAGTGCTGTTTCCTATGATCTTTCCTATCATTTGCTAGTGTGATGCTTCAAGATGAAACATTTTAAAACCCAAACTACTGTAAATAAGCGTTCTGCATCTTGAGGATTAAGTATTCATGATATGCCAATAGTGTAGTTGATCCTTACTGTTGCTAAATGCCATTGCTTGATATGATATAAGTATGAGCACTTAACCATTGTACAGCTGTTTGCATATTTTTTTGTATTATTTTTATAAATGATGATAGTTTGCGCAAGATGTACCCATGTTAATTTTTTTGACTTGAATCTGTCATGCCCTTGATTTTTTTACTTAGCTTGACCAAGAACAGTAGCATCCTTGATGCTTACTAACCCCCACCTCGCTCTTGCTCTCTTAGACCTGAAGGAGCCCGTATGGAAGGCACCTCCTCTCCGGGCGGTGAGAGCGTTGAGGGGTCGTGGGTGCAGCTAATGGCCATGTCCATGGCCATGCCTGCCATTACCCTCTCTACAAGGGCACAAACAGGAAGACGCTTAGCAACCAGATCGTCGTCCACTCCAAGTGGAGGGGACAACTCAAGCGATAGTAAGTTTCTAGTATTCTCTAATATGTTGATGTGGCTTGTTTACCTCATCCTTGTTACACGTGATTTCCTTATATGATTTCTGCTCGACGGATCTGATAGAGATGATTCGTTCATAGTACAATATATGATTCCTGTTTTATTATAGCTTTTTTGTTTGTCCCGGTCCTCTGTTGCATGGCTGCTATATTCCCTTTCCTAATCGCATTGCACATTCATTTTTGGTACTGGAAATGCGATAGTATACAAGCAATTTCAGTTCCTATAGTAGTCCAGCAGGCATTACTTTGTCGTTGGACACTGGTAATTAAGAGAGGGCGTTGTATGCTCTTCGATTAATTGTCTAGTGATTGCCTGAAGCATCTATCTTCCCAGCTTTTAGAACGGAGAAACTCGTGTCATTTCATATATGATCTGAATGAAATGTCTAGGACTTGCGGCAGTTTATTTGATACTGTATACTATACTAAAGAAACAACATATGCGCTCCTGAAACATAGTAAGTTCTTCTCTGCTCCATGTTCCCATTTAAGTTACGTGCTCGATTTAAATTTCTACAATGGTTTGTTTCGCATTCTCACCTGTTTAGTAAACCTTGTGCCATGCTTATTTCATGTAGCTAACAGTAACTTGCCAAAAATAATTAGCAAGTAAGATTTGTTCTGCTTGTCTGCTACAAACTTTTCAAATAACTAGTACTTAATTAGTAGCATGTAGTCTGGATATACAAAAGCATGTGTTGTCCAGCCCATGTAGCAATAACTGCTAGTCTGTATTGAGCAAACAGGGCACCGCACTGTAGCTAGCCGCGCACGGTAGCCGCCGCATGAGACGCTGGTGTGCGTTGTGTGAAGTATAGATTTTCCCATCTTTTTTTAAATGTCAGGTGTTGTATTAGTATTATGATGTTATCTTCCTAAATTGCTGCTACTAGGAAATCTATTCTTGAATAGTTTTCTTATAAAGTTTCCTAGTCATTCTTTTTTTTAAATGTCAGGTGTTGTATTAGTATTATGATGTTATCTTCTTAAATTGCTGCTACTAGGAAATCTATTCTTGAATAGTTTTCTTATAAAGTTTCCTAGTCATTCAGAACCAACTGCAGTATATTGATGGACATAATACTCTGCTCATGTGTGCATCTTTCTTTAAGTGTCAGGCTGACATGGAAAGTGCTATGGAACAAGAGGTACCAAAAGGTTGAGAACCAAAGAGTGATGCTGCTATTGTTGCTGATATTCTCACTAAAGAATGTCCCTCCAGCACATTCCTTCACTAGTTGTGTTGTTTTGGTTGGTGCCATCTTATGTTACTGGTTACTAGTGCACAATATGGAGGCCATATTATGAGTGTTATTTTGTTTGGTGCATCTTATGAACCTGTGGTGTAAAGATAATGCTGGGCCTAAGTTATTGAAATCCTGGTGAATTATATTATTATTTTCATTATATTCTCCTGTGTTGGTTGACTGCCAAATTGTGCAATGTATTTTTCTTTTTGAGATACTGTTGGTTGTTGTTGGTCACCCTTCAATAAGGGCTGGAGTGAAAATACTAAATTGTGTTAGTGGGCTGGACCGTTTCAAGGCCCTTTGACAGAAAAAAACAAAATGTTTTTGTTGGGTAGATAAAAGGGCTGGCCCAATTAATGATGGATTAGATAAATGGGTTGCACAACTCAGCCCAAGAACTGATCTGTTGGGCTTGGCTCATGCTTATTGCCCAAAAGTAAATTTAAAAGTGGGCTGAATTATTGGGCCCAGCCCATTAAAACAACTGATTTGGACCGATCCTACATGGCATCCGTGTCATCGCATGTGCCATGTTGGCTCGGCCACATCAGATCCTATGTGGTCTAGGCTCATTAGTAATGACCATAATTTTGGTCAAAGATTTAACGACCTAAATTTTGGTCAAGGGTGGCCATGACGAAAATTCTGGAAAAGGTCACATTTGTTCGTTCTTGACGGCCAACTATTAACCTTCCGAATTTGGTCAAAAAAAGGTCAATAAACGAAAGCAATGACAAATTAACGACAAAAATGGGGAGTCATAATTGGCCATATTTCTTGTAGTGGCAAGAAACCTAAGTTGTCGTTTCTTAAAGTTTGGGGCTGCGATGCTCATGTGAAAAAGTTTCGACCTGATAAGATCGAATCCAAATCGGAGAAATGTATCTTCATAGGATACCCAAAGGAGACTGTTGGGTACACCTTCTATCACAGATCCGAAGGCACGATATTTGTTGCTAAGAATGGATCCTTTCTAGAGAAGGAGTTTCTCTCGAAAGAAGTGAGTGGGTGGAAAATAGAACTTGATAAGGTAATTGTACCTTCTCCCGAATTGGAAAGTAGTTCATCACAGAAATCAGTTCCAGTGATGCCTACACCAACTAAGTGAGGAAGCTAATGATAATGATCATGAGATTGATTTATCTTGCAATAGGAGAGGTGCTTTGTGATGTGTTCAATCTTGTGGTGCTCTATATCCCAGTGACAGAAAGGGACAAGACACGTATTTGTATTATCGCCATTAAGGTTAAAACGACAAGGTTTATTTATATTGATTGGGTTTACTTCGTTTTCATCTTGTCATCCTGTTTAAGGCGTTACTTTGTTTTATACTTAATACCATAGATGCAATCTGGATATTGGTCAATCGGTGGAGTAATAGTAATAGATGCAGGCAGGAGTTGGTCTACTTGTCTTAGACGTGATGCCTATATACATGATCTTTGACTTGAATATCGTCATAACTCTGCGTTTTTCTATCAATTGCCCAACAATAATATGTTCATTCACCATATGCTATGTGCTCGAGAGAGGTGTCTCTAGTGAAATATGTGGCCCCGGGTCTACTTTTATCATATATAAAAACACAAAAATATCTTGTTGCAATTTTATTTCTTTTATTTTGTTTTATAATTTACTTTATTATCTACCACTACAAGATTTATTACTTGTAAGTAACTATTGAGGGGATTGACAACCCCCTTGTTTGCGTTGGATGTAAGTATTTGCTTTTGTGTGCGCAGGTGCTACTAACGAGGTTCTGTGTGGTTCTCCTACTGGATTAATCACATTGGTTCTTAACTAAGGGAAATACTTATCTCTATTGTACTGTTTCATCCTCTCCTCTTCGGGGAAATCCCAATGCAGCTCACAAGTAGCAATGATGCCCCCATGGGGGCGACGACGCAGGAACCTCGCCATCATTCGATATGGAAAGCCCAAATCTGGTGTTTCCCTCGAGGCACACAGGGAACACGAATCACCCCATAAAGCCCGCAATGAGGTAACGACGCCCGTGGGTGCCAACATTGATAGTTTTGGCCAAGGCCGAACCAAGTTTTCGCTGGCAAATTCACGCCCATCCCTGGCTGGACACTACAAGAAATATGTCATCTTGTGACCTTGACTATTGGTCAATGAATGGTCATTATTTTTCATTTGTGACCTTTTTGTGACCAAAAACAGAAGGTCAAAAGCTGGCAGTCGTAAACTGAAATTAACGACCTTCTTCGGGATAAGGTCGTAGACGTTTACGACCAAAACAGAAGGTCGTTGAACCCATGACCTTTTGTTTTGGTCAATGATTGTCTGCCCAGGCCATGTCGGATCCAACGTGGCAAGCTGACGTGGCAAAATTGTGACCAATTGAATTGGTCGTTGCTAAGATTCAGCCCGGTCCAATTAGGTGTTCTGCATGGGCCTAGCCCAACAATTCAGCCTTTTTAGAATATTTTTTCCCTATTAATTTGGTCGACTACATGGGCCAAGCCCACATTTTAGCCTTTTTATTTCTGGCCCATGGCCTCTTATAATGCATTTCTTATTAGTTTTCGTCCTGTTTGGGCCATGGCCTTTTCACCCCATACCACGTTTGTACCACATTTATTTCTGGGTCATGGCCTATTCAGGCCCGGTACTATCATGGCAATTGAGTAATTTTCACAATCTGGCATTAAAGCAACATGTACACAGGGAATACAACATTTCATTACACAGGAATTGTTTAACACGTAGGAGCACATCTGGTACTGTCCTAACAATGCATACATAATTTGCCTTATCTCACTACTACATAACATTGTTGAACACGTAGGAGCACATCTGGTACTGTCCTAACAATGTCTTCATTGCTCGTTCTCCAGGTGCGACAACTTACCTTCCTATAAGAACAGAACATTACATGAATAGATCAATCGAGGAGGGAACAGTAAAACAGGCTGAAAGCATCACACGTAAAAATAATAACGACATACATTAATGTATAAAATAATAAAAAATATCTATAACCAGGGCTATTTCTAGCCAACCTGTGTGCATGAATCATAATAGATCAAGCAAAAGACGTATAACCATCAGCAAACAGCAAATATTAGTGAAAGGGAACAATTTCTAGTACTCGTCATTTTTGCAAAGTGAGCAAGAACGATGATATTTTCCTACACATACTTTCTGATTTTTCCTTAGTCCTATAGTGATCTGCTCACTCCAATTCTATCTACTCAACCCATTTACACTACAGGAATCAGGTAGTTTGCCGTCATGCAAGTACAGACGGCAAAGGCTGTAATACAGACGGCAAAGATTTTGCCGTCAACTGGCAAACATAGACGACAAAGCCTAGTCGGTAAAGAGTACTTTGCCGTCTACTTTTCATCGACCAAACGGCAAAGATTTTGCCGTCCGCTAAACTAAAGTTTTGCCTTCAACCGTATAAATAACATACGGCAAAGAAAAGTGTATTCGCCGTCAGCCAGGATCTGTCTTTGTCGTCTTCTTCCTAAATCACAGACGGCAAAGAATTTTTTATATTTAAAAAAATGAAAGAACAGACCACGAACACCACAGTATCCAACACTTGTTGTTCCAAGAATCAACGACCACCGAATGAATTTCACAATATAAAACTGCTCTATTTCACAAGATGAACAGATTACAAACCAATAAATTACACACAATACACACAGACGAATTACACAGATTACAAGAGAACTGAGGCAAACATGGATGCCCGAGTAGCCCCAGCATGCCTTCGCACCCCGTTCCCCGTCGCCCCAGCCATCTGCCACCGCGCTGGAGCTTGCCAACCTCATCCGGGTGATGGTGCAGCATCGAGGGCCGGGGCCGGTGGAGGTGGGGCGACTGGTCGGGGCTAGCGGCCTGCGGTGGCGAAGGGGGACGAGGTCGGGCCCGGTGGCACCGGTGGTGAAGACAAAAGGGGCCGCGGCGGGCGGGGGTGACAGGGAATGACGCCGGCGGCCGGCTGGGGTGACGGGGAATGGCGCAGGCGGCCGGCTGGGGCGACTGGGAACAGCGCCGACGGCCGGCTGGGGTGACGGGGAACGGCGCAGGCGGCCGGCTGGGGCGACGGGGAACGGGGCGTGGAGGTTGACCGTGGTGATGGCGCCAGGCCGGCGGTCGGCGAGGGCCAAGGGGAACGGGGCCGCTGGACCTGGAGGCCAAGAGGGAAGGCCCGAGGACGGCGGGCGGTCGATGTGCTGGCCGGCGAGGCCGGAGCCGGCAGGAGAGGTGGTGGTCGGCGAGGGCATGGCCGACAGGCGAGGTGGTGGCTGTGTTCTCTAGATCGAGAGCAGAGAGAGATCGTGATGGGGGTGGGTGGGTTGTCAGGAGGATAAGGATCGTGATGGGGGTGGAGAGAGAGAGAGAGAGTGGTGGGGGCGTGGGCATCGGGGCGTGGGGCGAGTGGGTTTTGCATTGTAGGGATGTGTGGACCAGATTTTGCCATATCACTGATCCGCGTGATTGATACGTGGGCTGTGTTTCTTCTTTGCCGTCTGCGGGCTTTTTACAGATGGCAAAGTAGCACTTTGCCGTCTGTAAAAAAACACAGATGGTAAATATTTTTGCCGTCTTCGATTTTTTTTACAGACGGCAAAGTGAGCACTTTGCCATCTCTAAATAAAAAATGTAGACGGCAAAGAGTCTTTGCCGTCTGTGTTTTTTTACAGACGGCAAAGTATGTCTTTGCCGTTAGCCATTCTTTGCCGTCAGTAACTGATGGCAAAAGTGGTCTTTGCCGTCTGTTCCGATGAAAAGCTGACGGCAAAGAGCTCCCCTGACGGCAAATTAGCTGATTCCCGTAGTGTTACATGCAACATGGATAATCAACTAGCCTCATCATTTGAAGCATCTAGTCAAATAAGGAATTAGAATGCAACATGGATAACTATGCCCTATGAAATAGTTCACGTATCAAGAACCATCAAAGTAAATATGGAACTGGTATAGAACACCAACTCGATCACCTTCATAGCAATGAAATCATGGATAATTCTTATATTTAATTGAAGTTCTCTAAGCTTCTTCCCCCATTGAAAGCAGTCTACAAAATAACTGAGAACAAGGCCAGCGCCAAAATTCAAACCATATAATTCCTTGCTAATCTCATATACGGTTAAAGATGTATTTTGCTGTAAGATTTTAGCGCTACTACACAAGACATAAAAAGGTACCAAAAATCCTTAGTGATCTAAAGCAGCAAACAAAATTTAAACACAGACAATGCATGTCATAGTAATAGCAGCACAAACAGAGAAATGCAAAAGGAACCTCATACTAGTATGGTGATATTCGTCGCAAATTTTAAGCTCTGTTTCATGCAGATAATTTATTTGGTTTTAGTAAACAACAGCATGCGGTATATATGAAGGGTTATTGGTTGCATAACACCTGAACTAATCCTCCATCTAGAGGGGATTGCAACAGGTTCCTATAGTACACTAGATAGGCCAACATTTTAGACTACTAGTACCTAGAAATCATATGCAACTCTGTTTTTTCTCTAGCCCAGCCAGAAGATCATAAGAGAAATAGTAAGAATCTGGTGCATTTGATATAATAAAGCAGCTCCCGAACAAACAGAAGTTTTGCATCTTCACATCCCAATTGAGGAGATCTGTGGGATAACCTACCCCTGAGGAGCTTGCCACGGGATCTTCTCCATGGCCAGCCCCCTTCTTTCACAACACCAGATTGGCCTCTTCATGAACCTACAAAAAAAATGCACACACACATTAGATTGTGGGAGACGAGAGGAGGAAGAGGAGGAGGAGGCATGTGTATGCAAGTGTATGAGCATCAAGCATGAGATACTTTTCAAATTACTATGAACATTCTTAGTTTCTTTGATTGAAGTAGGTGACTGGGGCTAGGTGTGCTCACTACTAGGCAGTAAAAACTGGGTATATACAAGCATTGCGTGCTTAGTTATCGGCGACGAATATCTAGACACCAAAATATCGGTGCCTCTGCCGCAAGTGACCATCATCGTGAACTAGACATACGAATACTAAATATCAACCAATGCACATACTTTTATTACCAAGAAGAGAGATAGCTCAAGATAGAACATATATAATTTGCAAGAAGGAAATCACCCATAATTAACAGGGAGAGATATAACCAAAACAAGTTCATTTGTTTTCCAAGTATAAAACATCAAGTGCACAAACTCACATCAGTTAACATCATTACAGATTTTCAGATAACATGTTTACTGCAGAAATCAAGCATAGGCAGTAATGCTGCTAGTGTTTCTTTCTGTGATTGTGTTGGACATGCAACTCAATTTCTGGTAATTGATGAAATGCAGACGCTGAGAAGGCTAGCCCAGAACAGGGAGGCAGCAAGGAAGAGCCGGCGTGATGCGTACCTGAATCCAGGGGAAATGCCGGAAGCAAGGGAAGGAGGGCGTGACGGCGATATTCACGCTTGCCTCCATGAACATCTAGCCTCCATGAAGAGTTCACGCTTGCATTCCAACATTGGTCCGTATGTATAAGTTGCAAGTAATTGTACCGAATAATTGTGTACAAACCGAGAAGAGCTTCTAAATTACTGTAGGATAAATGGTTGTAGAGCAGAATCATACTTGGTAAACAATGCATGAACATCCAAGTCGTTCTCCTTCAGTTTTGGACCAGTGTGTACCAGCCAACGACATGCTCCTTGGCTGCATCCAAAACATCTCATCAGTATTCAACAGAAACAACTACACATGGCAAGTCCAAGCATATCTAATAAAAATTCTAAAACAACATACCGTTGATCCTCTTAAACATGGAGAACATAGACTCATGGTAATTATGATCGAGGAACCAGATCCTTGGGTCCTTGTCATCCTCCTCAAACGGCACTGCAAGATCACACTCCGACGCAATTCACAAATTCAGGAAGCCACCACCGTAATAAATAGCTCTACAGATCTAATCACGCAAGGGTTTAACGCCAGTGGATCTAGCAGCAGCTACAGCCAGGGCGGGTTCCGCGAACCCTAGGCCCCGCTAGAGGCACGGATCCCTCGAAAACAGGCCGGGGACCCAGACGACGCAAACCCTAGCGGGAAAGAGGCGGCGGTTCTAGGACCTCAAGTGCATCAGTTGCTACGGTGTTAAACAGTGTCTGGGACGGATCAGAAAAGGAAATTAGGGTGCGCGCAGGGGCAAGCTCACCGAGATGACGAGGATGGCACGGAGGCCGCGGCCCTACTTGGTCCAGGCGAGCAGGTCGCGGGCCGAGTTCCTGGAGGCGTCCCGCAACCATGGCGCGGCCTCGCAGGTCCCCGTGCGGAGGCGCTGCAGCAGCGGATCCCCACCGTCGCCGGGTGGCCAGACGCCGCGACGGGACTCACCATGGCTTCGTTAGGGCCGGATCTGGAGCGCATGGCGGGAGGGGAAGAGGGGAACAGTTGCGCGAGGGGCACGAGCCACCGGAGACCCGATGATCCCGTTGATGTTGTCGCCGTCCTGATTGCCGGAGGCCCGTGGCCAGTGTGAAGCACGCACGCACGCGCCAGCAAGAAAGTCGGCCGTGATGCCATGGCCGTGCCTGGACTGGTGGATCTAGGGGGTGAAGGCTAGGGGAGAGGGTGCGTGGCGGAGACGAGGTCGGCGATGGTGGGGGGGTTGGCGGTGGTGGGAATCGCGGGAGGGGGCTTGCTCTCTCTTGATCTGGACTGGATCGGGATCGCTTCGGTGGGTGGGACCGGGAGGGGAGGGGAGAGGGGATCGCGCGCTGTGGAAGGAGGCCAGGGACAGGGAGGAAAGGAGGTCGGGGAGAGGGAGGAGGTGGCGGCAGCGATGAGACGAGGACGAGGGGGGAGGAGTACGATGGGAGGAGACAGGCGGCGGCAGGGGAAAGGGAGCTGGAGCGGCAGAGGCGATGGGATAAGTGAGCTAGGGTTTTTGTGGGTGGACGAGGATGAGAGGGAGGGGGAGAGAGACGGGGGGGGGGGGGGTGTGGGCTGCCATTGGATCCGGGCGCATCCGACAGTGCTAATCCATGATCCGTGTGAGATGGTTTTGGACCAATCAAAATGTAGTACCCCTTTGATGATTTTAAGACCATTTAAATTGGTCATAATCGATTCAAAATAAGATGTTAAAACATGTCTGCTATTTGACGGCCTAGAAAATTTATAAAAACAAATAGAAATCAAAAAACTTTGCATTGTGTCTCCAAGTGTGACCTACTTTTCAGTAAGAATAACAAACTTTGAATAATGCAAATATCATAAAGAAGTGTTCTCAGAAATAAGTTTTCTGTAAGAGAATTACTTTTCGAGTGCCCAAAATGATTTTTTATGAAGAACATAGCAAATATTTGTTGCCAATTTGGGCCACATCAATTTTATAAAATCTTAGGTCATATTTAATGTTCAGTTGACCAAATGGTTGGGTGTTAAAAGCTTTATTCCACCTCTGCTGAAAAAGACAAATTTTCGCCGATTCAGTAGGAAACGGGTCAAATTTGAACTGTAGCTGCCTCATAGTTTGCTCTTTATTTTTTCCAAAAATCATTTCTAGGTTCATAAGTATCTACTTAATCAGAGAAATACCAAAAAAATTCCAAGAATCAACCACTAGCTAGGAACGATCAAGCCCGCCGTTTTAACCGCATTTTGAAACCAGCATGAAAAAAATAAAAAAAAATAAAAAATTTGGAAAATCTTCACATTGTGTCATTATATGTGACCAAGTCTCCAGGAAAAATAATAAACTTGTAATACGACAATTGTTTTAAAAAAGTATTCTCAGAAACGAGCTATCATGTGTGAAGATTCATGGCTTTCAAGCCAAATGATCAATCTTATGGCCACATTCATGGCATAGTTTGTTCAAATGATCTCATATTGTGCACAAGGGTGCATCTTAGAATTCCAAACAATGTTGCCTAAGGGAGTTTTCGTTTTCTTTCCACGAAAAATCCATTTTCCATTTTCCGAGTGGCTGAAATGAGTATTTTTTGTGAAGGACCTACAATATATTTATTACAAAATTGGACAAAATCAATTTTATAAAATACTAGGCCATATATAACGGACAATTGACCTAATGGTTGGGTGTCAAAAGTTTTGATCCACCTCTCGTGAAAAAGACAAATTTCCGTCGATTCAGCTGGAAGCGGGTCAAATTTGAACTGTGTCTACCTCATAGTTTGCTCTTTATTTTTTCCAAAAATCATTTCTAGGTACATAAGTATCTATTTTTAATCAGAAAAACATCAAAGGTTTTCCAAGAATCAACCACTAGCTAGGAACTGTCAAGCCCGTCGTTTTGACCGCATTTTGAAGCAGGCATAAAAAATTCAAAAAAAATCAAAAAAATTGAAAACGTTCGCATTGTGTCATTATATGTGACCAAGTTTCCAGGAAAAATAATAAACTTATAATACGACAATTATTTTAAAAAAAGTGTTCTCAGAAACGAGCTATCATGTGTGAAGATTCATGGCTTTCAAGCCAAATGATCAATCTTATGGCCACATTCATGGCATAGTTTGTTCAAATGATCTCACATTGTGCACAAGGGTGCATCTTAGAATTTCAAACAATGTTGCCTATGGGAGTTTTCATTTTCTTTCCACGAAAAATTCATTTTCCATTTTCCGAGTGGCTAAAATGAGTATTTTTTGTGAAGGACCTATAATATATTTATTGCAAAATTGGACCAAATTAATTTTATAAAATACTAGGCCATATATAACGGACAATTTACCAAATGGTTGGGTGACAAAAGTTTTGATCCACCTCTCGTGAAAAAGACAAATTCCCGCCGATTCAGCTGGAAGCGGGTCAAATTTGAACTATGTCTACCTCATAGTTTGCTCTTTATTTTTTCCAAAAATCATTTCTAGGTACATAAGTATCTATTTAATCATAGAAACATCAATTTTTTCCCAACATTCAACCACTAGCTAGGAACTGTCAAGCCCGTCGTTTTGACCGCATTTTGAAACGGGCATAAAAAATTCAAAAAAAATCAAAAAAATTGAAAACCTTCGCATTGTGTGATTATATGTGACCAAGTTTCCAGGAAAAATAATAAACTTGTAATACGACAATTATTTTAAAAAAGTGTTCTTGAGCTATCATGTGTGAAGATTCATGGCTTTCAAGCCAAAATGATCAATCTTATGGCCACATTCATAGCATAGTTTGTTCAAATCATCTCATATTTTCCACAAGGGTGCATCTTGGAATTCTAAACAATGTTGCCTAAGGGAGTTTTTATTTTCTTTGCACGGAAAATTCATTTTCCGTTTTCCGAGTGCCCAAAATGAGTTTTTTTTGTGAAGGACCTACCATATATTTGTTGCAAAATTGGACCTAATCAATTTTATAAAATACTAGGCCATATATAATGGACAATTGACAAAATGGTTGGGTGTCAAATTTTTTGATCCACCTCTCATGAAAAAGACAAATTCCCTCTGATTCAGTTGGAAGCGGGTCAAATTTGAACTGTGTCTACCTTATAGTTTGCTCTTTATTTTTTCCAAATATCATTTCTAGGTATATAAGTATCTATTTAATCAGAGAAACATCAAATTTTTTCCAAGATTCAACCACTAGCTAGGAACTGTTAAGCCCGTCGTTTTGACCGCATTTTGAAACGGGCATAAAAAAATAAAAAAAATCAAAAAAATTGAAAACCGTCGCATTGTGTCATTATATGTGACCAAGTTTCCAGGAAAAATAATAAACTTGTAATACGACAATTATTTTAAAAAAGTGTTCTCAGAAACGAGCTATCATGTGTGAAGATTCATGGCTTTCAAGCCAAAATGATCAATCTTATGGCCACATTCATGGCATAGTTTGTTCAAATGATCTCATATTGTGCACAAGGGTGCATCTTGGAATTCCAAACAATGTTGCCTAAGGGAGTTTTTATTTTCTTTGCACGAAAAATTCATTTTCCATTTTCCGAGTGCCCGAAATGAGTTTTTTTGTGAAGGACCTACCATATATTTGTTGCAAAATTGGACCTAATCAATTTTATAAAATACTAGGCCATATTTAATGCACAATTGACAAAATGGTTAGGTGTCAAAAGTTTTGATCCACCTCTGGTGAAAAAGACAAATTCCCACCGATTCAGCAGGATGCGGGTCAAATTTGAACTACAGCTGCCTCATAGTTTGCTAATTTTTTCCAAAAATCATTTCTAGTTACATAAGTACCTATTTAATCATAAATACATGGTTTGGTGGCGATACGTCGAGGTTTGGATGGTGGCCGAGGGCCCCAACTCCAGAGCGCGTAAACTCGCATGCCCGCCGCGTGGTCATCACGTGACCGTGGCGTTGCCATGTGTTCTAGGCGGCCTAGACATGTCTATTGGGTTGGGCACTCACCAGGTAGGTGCTAGGAAGAAAATCACAACATAAGATTCTCACGAGGAGACCGATCGATGCTCAAACATGAATAAGCAGCCAAGTGTTTGATTAGCGGTACGGGAAATGCACATGGCTAATGGGCGTAAGTTTTGGCTGAGGATGATCAGTTACTAAGAAGACCCTCTTCACAAATTTTCAGCTCAAAAGGAGGAGCCTAGGTGGTACTTGCTTTGCAAAGTACCACACTGGACATAAATACGAATGTTGAAGCTGGGCTCAAAATAATGAATGGATTGAGCTGGCATTTGGTGGAAGATGGTTATTTGGGCATATGAAAGCACTATAGAAAATGGATACCATTTGGACATGCCAAAGTGGTACTTCCTTCACAAAGTGTTTCCTGAATAGAATAGGAAAATTAATATTTTTGAATTATTTTTGAACTACTCAAGGAAGGTTTCTTACATATTTGACGAAGATATGACCCAAAGAATTTATGAGATTTTTTGGGGAATTTTGGGAATGACAGAAATATAGGTTGCTTCACAACCTAGGGCAAAAACTGCCACATGGACATGCCACATAGGCAAAACTGATGAGGTGGCGCCTAGTCATAGCAACCCACCACAATTTACAAGGTTATGACCATCTATATTGCTCACGATCAGCTAGAAATAAGGCAGCGAACCAGTGCTATCTGCTTTATGACCATTTCGTGCAAGGAAATTACGACCTTTTTGACCAAAATGGTCGTTATAGTTTAGGGTTTGGAGCCCCCGAACAGCTTTTGACCAATTGGTCTCAAATGGTCATAGATCTATGACCAATTCTTCCAGGGTCACTGACAGAAGGTCACTAGTTGACATATTAATTTCTTGTAGTGGGACCACCAGATCGACCTCCGCCATCATCCAGCATGCCCATGGGTGATGTCTACCACCGAGAAACCGCACGACTGGAGCCACACCACCGTACGGAACTGCCGCCCCGCCTGGGTGAGCCATTGACAACGGAGGGGCCCTCACCGCTGCCCCACCTACGCCAGATAATGTTGGGGAACGTTGCGGAAAATAAAGATTTTCCTACGGTTTCACGAAGATCCATCTATGAGTTCATCTAGCAACGAGTGATAGGAGTGCATCCACATACCTTTGTAGATCGCGAGCGGAAGCATTCAGAGAACGGGGTTGAGGGAGTCGTACTCGTCGTGATCCAAATCACCGATGACCAAGTGCCGAACGGACAGCACCTCTGCGTTCAACACACGTACGGAGCGGATGACGTCTCCCGCACCTTGATCCAGCAAGGAGGAGGGAGAGGTTGATGAAGATCCAGCAGCACGACAGCGTGGTGGTGGATGCAGCAGAGTTCCGGCAGAGCTTCACCGAGCTTCTGCGAGAGGGAGAGGTGTAGCAGGGGAGAGGGAGGCGCCAAGACTTCAGGGTGCGGCTTCCCTCCCTCCCCCCTCCCTTATATAGGCCCCCAGGGGGGGCGCCAGCCCTAGAGATGGGATCTCTAGGGGGGGGGGCGGCCAAGGGGGTGGAGTGCCCCCCAAGGCAACTTGAGGCGCCCCCTCCCCTAGGGCTCCCAACCCTAGGCGCAGAGGGGGGCCCAGGGGGGGGGGGGCGCACCAGCCCACCAGGGGCTGGTCCCCTCCCCACTTCAGCCCACGAGGCCCTCCGGGATAGGTGGCCCCACCCGGTGGACCCCCGGGACCCTTTCGGTGGTCCCGGTACAATACCGGTGACCCCGGAAACTCTCCCGATGGCCGAAACTGCACTTCCTATATATTATTCTTTACCTCCGGACCATTCCGGAACTCCTCATGATGTCCGGGATCTCATCCGGGACTCCGAACAACTTTCAGTTTGCTGCATACTCATATCTCTACAACCCTAGCGTCACCGAACCTTAAGTGTGTAGACCCTACGGGTTCGGGAGACACGTAGACATGACCGAGACGGCTCTCCAGTCAATAACCAACAGCGGGATCTGGATACCCATGTTGGCTCCCACATGCTCCTCGATGATCTCATCGGATGAACAACGATGTCGAGGATTCAATCAACCCCGTATACAATTCCGTTTGTCAGTCGGTATGTTACTTGCCCGAGACTCGATCGTCGGTATCCCAATACCTCGTTCAGTCTCGTTACCGGCAAGTCACTTTACTCGTACCGTAATGCATGATCCCGTGACCAGACACTTGGTCACTTTGAGCTCATTATGATGATGCATTACCGAGTGGGCCCAAAGATACCTCTCCGTCATAAGGAGTGACAAATCCCAGTCTCGATCCGTGTCAACCCAACAGACACTTTCGGAGATACCTGTAGTGCACCTTTATAGTCACCTAGTTACGTTGTGATGGTTGGTACACCCAAAGCACTCCTATGGTATCCGGGATTTACACGATCTCATGGTCTAAGGAAAAGATACTTGACATTGGAAAAGCTCTAGCAAAACGGACTACATGATCTTGTGCTATGCTTAGGATTGGGTCTTGTCCATCATACCATTCTCCTAATGATGTGATCCCGTTATCAACGACATCTAATGTCCATAGTCAGGAAACCATGACTATCTGTTGATCAACGAGCTAGTCAACTAGAGGCTTACTAGGGACATATTATGGTCTATGTATTCACACGTGTATTACGATATTCGGATAATACAATTATAGCATGAATAAAGACAATTATCATGAACAAGGAAATATAATAATAATCCTTTTATTATTGCCTCTAGGGCATATTTCCAACAGTCTCCCACTTGCACTAGAGTCTATAATCTAGTTACATTGTGATGAATCGAACACCCATAGAGTTGTGGTGTTGATCATGTTTTGCTCGCGAAAGAGGTTTAGTCAAGGGATCTGCGACATTCAGATCCGTATGTACTTTGCAAATTTCTATGTCTCCATCTTGAACATTTTCATGAATGGAGTTGAAGCGACGCTTGATGTGCCTGGTCTTCTTGTGAAACCTGGGCTCCTTGGCAAGGGCAATAGCTCCAGTGTTGTCACAGAAGAGTTTGATCGGCCCTGATGCATTGGGTATGACTCCTAGGTCGGTGATGAACTCCTTCAACCAAATTGCTTCATGCGCTGCCTCTGAGGCTGCCATGTACTCCGCTTCACATGTAGATCCCGCCACGACGCTCTGCTTGCAGCTGCACCAGCTTACTGCTCCACCATTCAACATATACACGTATCCGGTTTGTGACTTAGAGTCATCCAGATTTGTGTCGAAGCTAGCGTCGACGTAACCCTTTACGACGAGCTCTTCGTCACCTCCATAAACGAGAAACATGTCCTTTGTCCTTTTTAGGTACTTCAGGATATTCTTGACCGCTGTCCAGTGTTCCTTGCCGGGATTACTTTGGTACCTTCCTACCAAACTTACGGCAAGGTTTACATCAGGTCTGGTAACAGCATGGCATACATAATAGATCCTATGGCTGAAGCATAGGGGATGACACTCATCTCTTCTTTATCTTTTGCCGTGGTCGGGCATTGAGCCGAGCTCAATCTCACACCTTGCAATACAGGCAAGAACCCTTTCTTGGACTGATCCATTTTGAACTTCTTCAAAATCTTATCAAGGTATGTGCTTTGTGAAAGACCTATGAGGCGTCTCGATCTATCCCTATAGATCTTGATGCCTAATATGTAAGCAGCTTCTCCAAGGTCCTTCATTGAAAAACACTTATTCAAGTAGGCCTTAATGCTGTCCAAAAGTTCTATATCATTTCCCATCAAGAGTATGTCATCTACATATAATATGAGAAATGCTACAGAGCTCCCACTCACTTTCTTGTAAACGCAGGCTTCTCCATAAGTCTGCATAAACCCAAACGCTTTGATCATCTCATCAAAGCGAATGTTCCAACTCCGAGATGCTTGCACCAGCCCATAAATGGACCGCTGGAGCTTGCATACTTTGTTAGCATTCTTAGGATCGACAAAACCCTCCGACTGCATCATATACAGTTCTTCCTTAAGATGCCCGTGAAGGAATGCCCTTTTGACGTCCATTTGCCATATATCATAATCATAGTATGCGGCAATTGCTAACATGATTCGGACGGACTTCAGCTTCGCTATGGGAGAGAAAGTCTCATCGTAGTCAACCCCTTGAACTTGCCGATAACCCTTAGCGACAAGTCAAGCTTTATAGATGGTAATATTACCATTCGCGTCCGTCTTCTTCTTAAAGATCCATTTGTTTTCTATCGCTCGCCGTTCATCGGGCAAGTCTGTCAAAGTCCATACTTTGTTTTCATACATGGATTCTATCTCGGATTGCATGGCCTCAAGCCATTTGTTGGAATCTGGGCCTGCCATCGCTTCTTCATAGTTCGAAGGTTCACCGTTGTCTAACAACATGATTTCCAGGACAGGGTTGCCATACCACTCTGGTGTGGAACGTGTCCTTGTGGACCTATGAAGTTCAGTAGCAACTTGATCCGAAGTACCTTGATTATCATCATTAATTTCCTCTCCAGTTGGTGTAGGCACCACAGGAACATTTTCCTGAGTTGCACTACTTTCCGGTTCAAGAGGCAGTACTTCATCGAGTTCTACTTTCCTCCCACTTACTTCTTTTGAGAGAAACACTTTTTCTAGAAAGGATCTGTTCTTGGCAACAAAGATCTTGCCCTCGGATCTTAAGTAGAAGGTATACCCAATGGTTTCCTTAGGGTATCCTATGAAGACGTATTTTTCCGACTTGGGTTCGAGCTTTTCAGGTTGAAGTTTCTTGACATAAGCATCACATCCCCAAACTTTTAGAAACGACAGCTTAGGTTTCTTCCCAAACCATAATTCATACGGTGTCGTCTCAACGGACTTAGAGGAGCCCTATTAAAAGTGAATGTAGCTGTCTCTAGAGCGTATCCCCAAAATGATAGCGGTAAATCAGTAAGAGACATCATAGATCGCACCATATCCAATAGAGTGCGATTACGACGTTCGGACACACCATTACGCTGAGGTGTTCCAGGCGGCGTGAGTTGTGAAACGATTCCACATTTCCTTAAGTGCGTACCAAACTAGTGACTTAAATATTCTCCTCCACGATCTGATCGTAGGAACTTAATCTTTCGGTCACGTTGATTCTCTACCTCATTCTGAAATTCCTTGAACTTTTCAAAGGTCTCAGACTTGTGTTTCATTAAGTAGAAATACCCATATCTACTCAAGTCATCAGTGAGAGTGAGAACATAACGATATCCTCCGCGAGCCTCAACGCTCATTGGACCGCACACATCGGTATGTATGATTTCCAATAAGTTGGTTGCTCGCTCCATTGTTTCGGAGAACAGAGTCTTGGTCATTTTGCCCATGAGGCATGGTTCGCACATGTCAAATGATTCATAATCGAGAGACTCTAAAAGTCCATCAACATGGAGCTTCTTCATGCGCTTGACACCAATGTGACCAAGGCGGTAGTGCCACAAGTATGTGGGACTATCGTTATCAACTTTACATCTTTTGGTATTCACACTATGAATATGTGTAACATTACGTTCAAGATTCATTAAGAATAAACCATTGACCATCGGGGCATGACCATAAAATATATCTCTCATATAAATAGAACAACCATTATTCTCGGATTTAAATGAGTAGCCATCTCGTATCAAACGAGATCTAGATACAATGTTCATGCTCAAACTTGGCACTAAATAACAATTATTGAGGTTTAAAACTAATCCCGTGGGTAAATGTAGAGGCAGCGTGCCGACGGAGATCACATCGACCTTGGAACCATTCCCGACGCGCATCGTCACCTCGTCCTTCGCCAATCTCCGCTTATTCCACAGCTCCTGCTGTGAGTTAAAAATATGAGCAACGGCACCGGTATCAAATACCCAGGAGTTACTACGAGTACTGGTAAGGTACACATCAATTACATGTATATCACATATACCTTTGGTGTTGCCGGCCTTCTTGTCCGCTAAGTATTTGGGGCAGTTCCGCTTCCAGTGACCCTTTCCTTTGCAATAAAAGCACTCAGTCTCATGCTTGGGTCCATTCTTTGACTTCTTCCCGGCAACTGGCTTACCGGGCGCAGCAACATCCTTGCCGTCCTTCTTGAAGTTCTTCTTACCCTTGCCCTTCTTGAACTTGGTGGTTTTTGTTGGAAATATGCCCTAGAGGCAATAATAAAAGCATTATTATTATATTTCCTTGTTCATGATAATTGTCTTTTATTCATGCTATAATTGTATTATCCGGAAATCGTAATACACGTGTGAATACATAGACCATAACATGTCCCTAGTGAGCCTCTAGTTGACTAGCTCGTTGGTCAACAGATAGTCATGGTTTCCTGACTATGGACATTAGATGTCATTGACAACGGGATCACATCGTTAGGAGAATGATGTGATGGACAAGACCCAATCTTAAGCATAGCACAAGATCGTGTAGTTCGTTTTGCTAGAGCTTTTTCAATGTCAAGTATCTCTTCCTTAGACCATGAGATCGTGTAACTCCCGAATACTGTAAGAGTGCTTTGGGTGTACCAAACGTCACAACGTAACTGGGTGACTATAAAGGTGCACTACAGGTATCTCCAAAAGTGTTTGTTGGGTTGACTCGGATCGAGACTGGGATTTGTCACTCCGTATGACGGAGAGGTATCTCTGAGCCCACTCGGTAATGCATCATCATAATGAGCTCAAAGTGACCAAGTGTTTGGTCACGGGATCATGCATTACGGTACGAGTAAAGTGACTTGCCGGTAACAAGACTGAACAAGGTATTGGGATACCGACGATCGAGTCTTGGGCATGTAACGTACCGATTGACAAAGGGAATTGTATACGGGGTTGTTTGAATCCTCGACATCGTGGTTCATCCGATGAGATCATCGAGGAGCATGTGGGAGCCAACATGGGTATCCAGATCCCGCTGTTGGTTATTGCCCGAGAGCCGTCTCGGTCATGTCTATGTGTCTCCCGAACCCGTAGGGTCTACACACTTAAGGTTCGGTGACGCTAGGGTTGTATGAATATGAGTATGCAGCATACCGAATGTTGTTCGGAGTCCCGGATGAGATCCCAGACATCACGAGGAGTTCCGGAATGGTCCGGAGGTAAAGATTTATATATAGGAAGTCTTATTTTGGTCGCCGGAAAAGTTTCGCACTTTATCGGTATTGTACCGGGAGTGCCGAAAGGGGTCCTGGGGTTCACCGGGGGGGGGGGGGGGGGTCCACCTGCCCCAGGGGGCCACATGGGCTGTAGGGGGTGCGCCTTGGCCTATATGGGCCAAGGGCACCAGCCCCAAGAGGCCCATGCGCCAAGAAGACTTGGAGAGGGGAGAGTCCAAAGAGGGGAAGGCACCTCCAAGGTGCCTTGGGGAGGATGGACTCCTCCTGTGACGCCCCCGATTCAATCGTACACTAATCATGCACGCAAATGTGTACGATCAAGATCAGGGACTCACGGGAAGATATCACAACACAACTCTACAAATAAAATAAGTCATACAAGCATCATAATACAAGCCAGGGGCCTCGAGGGCTCGAATACAAGTGCTCGATCATAGACGAGTCAGCGGAAGCAACAATATCTGAGTACAGACATAAGTTAAACAAGTTTGCCTTAAGAAGGCTAGCACAAACTGGGATATAGATCGAAAGAGGCGCAGGCCTCCTGCCTGGGATCCTCCTAAACTACTCCCGGTCGTCATCAGCGGGCAGCACGTAGTAGTAGGCACCTCCAGTGTAGTAGGGGTCGTCGTCGACGGTAGCGTCTGGCTCCTGGACTCCAGCATCTGGTTGCGACAACCAGAAAGAAGGGAAAGGGGAAAAAGGGGGGAGAAAGCAACCGTGAGTACTCATCCAAAGTACTCGCAAGCAAGGAACTACACTACATATGCATGGGTATATGTGTAAAGGGCCATATCAGTGGACTGAACTGCAGAATGCCAGAATAAGAGGGGGATAGCTAGTCCTGTCGAAGACTACGCTTCTGGTCACCTTCTTCTTGCAACAGGTAGAAGAGGGTAGGTTGAAGTCCTCCAAGTAGCATCTCCAAGTAACATTTCATAGCATAATCCTACCCGACGATCCCCTCCTCATATCCCTGAGGTAGAGCGACCACCGGTTGTATCTGGCACTTGGAAGGGTGTGTTTTATTAAGTATCCGGTTCTAGTTGTCATAAGGTCAAGGTACAACTCCAAGTCGTCCTGTTACCGAAGATCACGGCTATTCGAATAGATTAACTTCCCTGCAGGGGTGCACCACATAACCCAACACGCTTGATCCCATTTGGCCGGACACACTTTCCTGGGTCATGCCCGGCCTCGGAAGATCAACACGTCGCAGCCCCACCTAGGCAAAACAGAGAGGCCAGCACGCCGGTCTAAACCTAAGCGCGCAGGGGTCTGGGCCCATCGCCCTGAGCACACCTGCACGTTGCGTGGGCGGCCGAAAGCAGACCTAGCCTAGTGGCGTTCCAGTCCAATTCGGCGCGCGCCGCTCCGTCGCTGACGTCTGAAGTGCTTCGGCTGATACCACGACGTCGGGATACCCATAACTACTCCCACGTAGATGGTTAGTGCGTATAGGCTCGTAGCCAGACTCAGATCAAATACCAAGATCTCGTTAAGCGTGTTAAGTGTCCGCGAACGCCGAACAGGGCCAGGCCCACCTTTCTCCTAGGCGGTCTCAACCTGCCCTGCCGCTCCGCCACAAAGATCCACACAGAGGGCCGTCGGGACAAAGGTCCTTTCAGCCCCCAATCCGTGAATCACTCGCGGGTACTCTTCGAGCTGACCCGACTTTAGTCACCATCTGTATAGTATGTATGTATGTATGTATAGTATATACCCGTGATCACCTCCCGAGTGATCACGGCCCAATAGTATAGCAAGGCAGACTGACAAGAATGTAGGGCCAATGATGATAAACTAGCATCATATACTAAGCATTTAGGATTGCAGGTAAGGTATCAACAGGTGTAGCAACAATGTCAGGCTATGCATCAGGATAGGATCAACGGAAAGCAGTAACATGCTACACTACTCTAATGCAAGCAGTATAGAAAAGAATAGGCGATATCTGGTGATCAAGGGGGGGGGGGCTTGCCTGATTGCTCTGGCAAGAAGGAGGGGTCGTCAACTCCGTAGTCGAACTGGGCAGCAGCAGCGTCGGTCTCGTAGTCTACGGGAGAGAAGAGGGGGAAGAAACAATGAATACAATGCAAACAAATGCATATTGATGCATGACATGACAAGTACGATGCTAGGTGCGCCCAATCGCGGTAGTTGGTGATACCGACGAAGGGGGGAAACATCCGGGAAAGTATTCCCGGTGTTTCGCGTTTTCGGACAGATGAACCGGAGGGGAAAAGTTGCGAGTTCGATAGGTTAGGGGTGTGTGGCGGACGAACGGACTGCGTATCCGGAATCGTCTCGTCGTTCTGAGCAACTTTCATGTTGAAAATATTTTAATCCGAGTTACGGATTAAAAGATATGATTTTTAAAAGATTTTAATAATTTTGGAATTTAATTATTTATTTAATTAATTCGAAAAAAATGTATTTATGACGTCAGCATGATGTCATGCTGACGTCAGCAGTCAACAGGGGTTGACTGAGTCAACCCTGACATGTGGGTCCAGTGGGACCCACCTGTCATTCTCTATTTAAATTAATTAGGGTTTAGGTTAATCTAATTACAGTTTAATTGAACTAATTAGTTAATTAGGTTAATCTAATTATGATTAATTAACTTAATTAATTCCTTAATTAATTAATTAATTTAATTATTATTTATTTATTTAATAAATATTATTTTTATTTTTATTTTAATTCCTCTTTTTTTTTTAAAGTTCTGGGGCGTGGGCCCCTGTGTCATTGGGCCAAAGGGGCCACAGCGGTTCGGGCTAACGGGTGCTGGGGTGGAGATGGGCGTCGGGCGCCAGCCCGAGCGGGCGCACGCCCAAGGGCGCACGGGGCGACGACAGGCACGACAGCCCGGGGCGGGGCCGACGAGGTCGGGGGAGGACCGGCCCGTACCGGCGAGCGGCGGTGTCGAGCAGGCAAGGGCGGCGGCGGGGCCCGGCAGGCGTGGGCGTTGCCGGAGCGGGATGAGCAGGGAGCGAACGGGGAGGCACGGGGTGCGGCAGTGCGCAACCCGGCGTGGCGGCGACGGCGGCCCTCGGGCGCGGGCGTGCTCGCCGGAGCCGTGGCTCGGTGGTGGCGATAAGGGGCGCGGCCGGCACGGGGCTACCCGAGCGGTGCCGAGGCGAGGAGGAGCTCCGTGTGGGAGGTCCGGCGAGGGAGGGGAGGCCTCCGAGCGGCGGGCCGGCGTGCGCGGCCACGGCGGGGCTCGCGCGGTCGCGGGCGAGGAAGAGAGAGGGAGAGCCGGGGGCGGAACAGCCTGGCGCGGCGGGGGGGGGGGGGAGAGGCCCCGGCCGAGCGGAGGAGGCGCGAGGGGAGGGGGGGTACGCGGGCGCGGCCGGATCCGGCGACGGGAGCAGAGGGGGAGAAGAGAGGGGCGAAGCTCACGGCGCGGAGTAGGGGTTCGTGGCAGTGGGCTCGGGGGAGGTTGAGGACGACCGGCGAGGAGGAGGGCGGGGAGGCGTCCGGCGGCGACGGGGCGGTGGTCTCCTCCCGATCCAGATCGGGGGAGAGAGAGGGGGGGGATATTTCGGGGGGGGGGGAAGTGGGGGCTGTCGATGGGGAGTGGGGGGGGGAAGGAGTGGATAAGGGAGAGGAGTGGGGGGGGGGGCGACCTGGGCCGGCCTGGTTGGCCCGATGGTCAGCTGGGCCGCGGTCCAGCAGGGGGGGGGGGGCTTCCCTCCTTTTGTTTTTTTTTTGGTTTTCTGTTTTTCTTTCCTTTTGTATTTTCTTTTATTATTTCTTTTCTGTTTAAATCATTTAATCCATTTAGCCATTTTATAAAAATATGTCTGTTGCACTATAATTACCTTTGTAATATTCGTCAACCACCGAACAATTTTATTTTAAATTTTGAAAACTTTTATTGTTTTCATCAATTTGAATTTTGAATTTGAACGGTTTCGAATTATTGCGAGGATAGCAACAGTAATCGGGATGACGTGCCATGATTAGCGTGGGATTACTGTAGCAAGATTATCCGGGCGTTACAAATCTCCTCCACTACAAGAAATCTCGTCCCGAGATTTTAGGAGGTAGAAGGAAACAGTGCGGGGTATTCATCACGCAGGCGATCCTCGCGTTCCCAGGTGGCTTCGTCTTCAGAGTGATTCGACCACTGGACCTTGAGGAACTTGATCGCCTTCTGGCGTGTGCGGCGTTCAGCTTGGTCGAGAATGCGGACCGGATGCTCTTTATAGGAGAGGTCCTGTTGCAATTCGAGGACTTCATGATCCACAGCTCGGATGGGGTCCTTGAAGCAACGGCGAAGTTGTGACACATGGAACACATCGTGAACCTGAGAAAGGTTCGGCGGAAGCTCCAATTGATATGCCACTTTTCCACGCCTTTCCAGAATAGTGAATGGGCCAATATAGCGAGGAGCTAGCTTGCCCTTGATCCCGAAGCGGTGAGCACCCTTCATTGGTGTAACTCGAAGATAGGCCTTCTCGCCAGGTTGATAGACCATGTCTTTATGATGACGGTCATAATTACTCTTTTGGCGTGACTGAGCAGTCTTGAGATTCTCGCGAATAATGCGGACTTGATCTTCGGCATGTTGGATAATATCCGGACCAAAGAGTGGACGTTCCCCAGTTTCTGACCAGTTCAGAGGGGTTCGGCACTTTCGTCCATATAACACTTCGAAGGGGGCCATCTTCAGACTAGCTTGATAGCTATTATTATAAGAGAACTCAGCATACGGAAGAGATTCCTCCCATTTCTTGCCGAAGGAAATAACACAAGCTCGAAGCATGTCTTCGAGAACTTGGTTGACACGTTCAACTTGCCCTTGTGACTGAGGATGAAAAGCAGTGCTGAAAGACAGATGAGTGCCCATAGCTTCTTGGAAACTTGCCCAGAATCTTGAAGTGAATAAACTGCCACGGTCTGAACTGATAACCAGTGGAATACCGTGAAGCGAAACAATTCTGGTCATGTAGAGAGTTGCAAGCTGACTAGCAGTGATCCTTTCTTTGACCGCCAGAAAATGTGCAACTTTAGAAAGTCGGTCAATGACGACAAGAATAGCATCATTGCCTTTCTGCGATTTGGGGAATCCAGTAACGAAGTCCATCTCGACATGGTCCCATTTCCATTCCGGAATAGATATAGGTTGCAGAGTTCCAGCAGGCCTTTGATGTTCTGCTTTGATACGACGGCAAACGTCACATTCAGCAACATAACGAGCAATGTCTTGCTTCATGTTAGACCACCAGAATCTCTGGCGGATGTCTTGATACATCTTCGTACTACCAGGATGGATACAAAGAGGCGTATCATGAGCTTCTTTCATAACCTCCTGGGTCATATTCAGGTTTTCCTTCTTACACGGCACCACTAGGCGGCCTTTGAAGTACAAGGCGCCATCATCAGCAATAGTGAAGGATGAGGAACCTCCTTCTTTGAGGTCTTGCTTAATCTTGTAGACTTCAGAGTCAAATCCCTGCATTGTCTTTATGGTGCCCACGAGATCGGGTTCAACAGCCAGGTTATAGAGGGAACCCTGGGAAACAACACGGAGATTCATCTTGCGGAACTCCGGAGGAGGGGGAGCGAGTGCACCCGGAGGAACAATATGGAGGTTTAGCTTTCTGAATTCTTCAACAAGTGAGGGCTGAACTTTGTGAACCTGGAGGTGGTTGCAGTAAGACTTGCGGCTCAAGGCATCAGCCATTACATTAGCCTTGCCTGGTGTATAGGAAATACCCAAATCAAAATCTGCAACAGTCTCCATCCATCTCTGCTGACGGAGGTTCAGGTCTGGCTGAGTAAACAGATACTTCAGACTTTGGTGGTCAGTGAAGATCTCGCAACGATTACCGAGTAGGTAATGTCGCCACTGTTTTAGCGCATGGATGACAGCAGCAAGTTCGAGATCGTGAACTGGGTAGTTCTCTTCGTGAGGGCGCAATTGACGAGAGGCATAAGCAACCACTTTGCGCTCTTGCATTAGGACACAGCCTAATCCTTGACGGGAAGCGTCGCAGTAAATGACGAAGTCCTTCTTAGTATCAGGTGGAGCTAGTACTGGGGCAGAAGTCAACTTGTCTTTGAGTGCCTGGAAGCTTTCCTGACATTTGTCTGTCCATTGGAACTTGACGCCCTTATGCAATAGGTTAGTCAGAGGCCTGGCAATCTTGGAGAAGTTCTCGACGAATCGACGGCAGTAGCTGGCGAGACCGAGAAAACTTCTGACTTGCTTAACGTTCTTCGGAGGAGTCCAATCGAGAATAGCCTGAACTCGTTCAGGGTTGACGGCAATACCATCCTTAGAGATGACATGCCCGAGATAGGTTACTTCGGGAAGCCAGAATTCACATTTGGAGAACTTGGCATAAAGTTGATGCTCTCGTAGCTTTTCCAGTACGAGGCGAAGATGTTCAGCATGTTCCTCTTCGTTCTTGGAAAATACCAGAATATCATCCAGATAAACCACGACGAACTTGTCAAGGTAATCCATGAATATATAGTTCATCAGGCGAGAGAAGGTGGCTGGAGCATTGGTTAAGCCGAAAGACATGACGGTGTACTCGTATGAACCATAACGAGTCACAAAGGCGGTCTTGGGGATATCTTCCTCACGAACACGGATCTGGTGGTAACCCAACCTCAAGTCGAGTTTAGAGAACACTGATGAACCAGCCAATTGATCATACAGATCATTGATCCGAGGAAGAGGATACTTATTCTGAATGGTAGCTTGATTTATAGGACGGTAGTCTTGGACCAATCGGTTTGTCCCATCTTTCTTCTTGACAAAGAGAGAAGGTGCTCCCCAAGGAGAGCAACTTGGGCGAATGAAACCACTTTGAAGAGATTTATCGATTTCCTCCTTAAGCTCAAGGAGTTCATGCGGCGGCATCTTGTAGGGTCTCTTGGCTATAGGAGTGGTGCCTGGTTTCAAGTCGATGACGAATTCGACAGCTCTAGCAGGGGGAATCCCTGGGAGTTCTTCAGGAAAGACGTCTAGGAATTCACGCACGACGGGAATGTTTTCAATGCCCTTGAGTGGTGCAACGTTCAATGCGTTTAAGGCATAAAGCCTGGCCTCGGCATTCCGAACCAGATGAGCATCATAGCTAATTATTTCATCAGAAGGGTGTAGCAGATGAACGGTCTTAGTGGCGCAAACGATAGAAGCAGTATGCGCCTTTAACCAATCCATTCCCAGAATGAGATCTATGCTACAGGACTTCAGTACGATGGGAGAGACAAGGAATTCCAGTCCTTCGATTTCTACAGGGACGTCGTTGCAAATCATGGAGGTTCGACATTGGCCCGCAGGGGTGTGCACTAATAGTGAAGCATTCATGTCCTCACATTTAATGTCGTGCAAGCATGCAAAATCTTCTGACATGAATGAATGCGATGCACCTGTATCGAATAAAACAGATGCTGGTACTGAATTTACGAGGAGTGTACCCATCACAGTAGCAGGCTGGTCTTGAGCTTCATTCAGATCAATGTGGTTGGCATGAACACGGCCATAAGACTTGGCATTGTTGTTGCGGGCCTGGTTGTTCCCACGGCCAGTTGCTGGAAGGGCCAGTTGATTCTGTCTCTGGTTGCATTCCCTAGCACGGTGCCCTGGTTGTCCGCACCTGAAGCACAACCCATTCTCGGGGGTAGGAACAGGAGCTTGGGGTGGTGGAGCTGGAAGCCTCGGCTGCCTAGTTGGAGCAGTCGGCAGACGAGGTGCAGCAAAAGACTGCCTTGGGGCAGGTGCAGTTGGACGGTACATGCTGTTCGGGATCCATATCTTACGCTTCTGCGAGGGCGGGCCCGAAGATGAGCCCGTGTCACGGTTGCGCCTTTGAGAGCTCTGGTGTTCTTGCAGACCAGTCTCGACATTGATGGCCTTGTTCACCAAGGTGGCGAAATCGGCAAAGTCATGCACTAGAAGTGTGAGCTTGATGTCAGCTTGAAGGCCTTCACGGAACTTCTCCTGTCTGCGAGCATCAGTTGCTATGTCTTCTTCAGCATAGCGGGATAAGTCCAGAAACTCCCGCTGATAAGCTTCAACAGTCTTGTTGCCTTGGGTGAGGTTGCGAAACTCACGCTTCTTCCTGTCCATGATTCCCTGAGGAATGAAGCGGGCACGGAAGGCAGCCTGAAAGTCTGGCCAGGAGATGATTGTCCAACTGGCAGAGTACGCCTATGGCTGTCCCACCATTGAGCTGCGGGTCCCTTCAGGAAGAAGGAAGCAAAAGTGACATAGCTGGCAGGGGCTACATCAGCAGACTCCATCTCATAGGTGATGTCACGGAGCCAGTCATCAGCATCCAGCGGCTGGGTTGAGCTGCGGTACACACTTGGGTTGAGGCGTATGAAATCCTGCAGAGTTGTTGTGTTTGGATGCTGGTTCATATTGGGGCGAGGAAACTGAGCCATCATGTTTTCCATGAACTGGCGATTCATCTCAAGCTGTTGGATCATACCAGCCATGTACTCAGGCGGTGGTGGGAAGTTGCCACCACGACCACGACCAGCTGGTCTAACCATCCTGCTCATATATAACAGGGGTAGTGCAGTATTGAGAATTTGCATAGACAAGAGTCATTCATGATGAAACATGCAAAATGAAATGAGCACGACAAATACCACATAGATAGTCGGCATAACTTACAAAAGGGGTCGGACATAGAGTTCAGTACACAGAGTTCAGTACATAGATTAAGTCATCATAGGCGGCACGCAGGCTCGCGAGTGCATCTAAGACTAATGAACAAGACTACATCAGTCCCAGGAGGTACTGTGAAGGTAGCTGTAACCTGACAGCTGGTAGTGAGGCAACGGATAGTCCTCCACGTCAGTGGCCTGGGGGCCGCGGATACTCTGGTGTAGAACCCGATGCTCAGGTGGCAGAAGAGGACCAAGTGTGGGAGAGTAGCCTCCCACCTCTGGCCATCCGACACCGTGGGGCATCACGGTCCTGGCTGGGTAGATCGCAGAACGCGGCAGCTGTCTAGACCGGACAAAGGGGTGCAGCCGCGTCAGAGCCCTGTAAAGGTGCTGACGAGTGGTGTACAACTCGTGGCGAAGAGCTCTGTTAGCTCGGTCCAGCCCATCAGCATGCAGAACCAGGCGCTGATGGTGGAAAGGCTCTCGGGTGACGGTGGAGTAGGCGGCAGTGTAGTATCCCTCCGCACCAACGTCAGATGCGATAGGAATGTGCCTGAAAGGGGAAGTGTCCAATGCCTGATACTCTCCACGAAGACGTGTCAGAGCAGCATGAGCCGCATCGTGAACTGCCATCTCGATGGTCACTCCAACACCATGAGCGGTGTGCAGCACGGTAGTGGACTCATACTCCCGAGAGTAGAGGTGGACGATGGCACGGTACTGCTCCTGGTTAAAGTCCTGATACTCCTCGTAGACGGTGTACTCAGGGTGCCAGCGATAACCCAGATAGGTCATCATATCAGCTAGCACTGCAGGTGATCCTGAGGCACCAATGGCCGCAGTGTGGCGCACGACCTGCCTCGTGGGTTCCATCTGAAAACAAATATGTTTCAATGGAGTCAAATGACAACACGGGCACTATTCAAAATGCTATCCTACAGAATAACTATGTCTTATCCAACTTCGGGGTGAACGTGGTAACGGGATCCTAATGTTAGAGTTAGTAAATTCGTTTAACCCGAGTAGAAAAGAGTTCAGAGTCCCAGAGTAAAGGTCGAGGAGTAAAAGATCCTAGTACCACCCGATGGCGACGTGGGCCCATAACCCACAGGTCCCAGGATCGAAACCTGGCTCTGATACCAACTTGTGACGCCCCCGATTCAATCGTACACTAATCATGCACGCAAATGTGTACGATCAAGATCAGGGACTCACGGGAAGATATCACAACACAACTCTACAAATAAAATAAGTCATACAAGCATCATAATACAAGCCAGGGGCCTCGAGGGCTCGAATACAAGTGCTCGATCATAGACGAGTCAGCGGAAGCAACAATATCTGAGTACAAACATAAGTTAAACAAGTTTGCCTTAAGAAGGCCAGCACAAACTGGGATATAGATCGAAAGAGGCGCAGGCCTCCTGCCTGGGATCCTCCTAAACTACTCCCGGTCGTCATCAGCGGGCAGCACGTAGTAGTAGGCACCTCCAGTGTAGTAGGGGTCGTCGTCGACGGTAGCGTCTGGCTCCTGGACTCCAGCATCTGGTTGCGACAACCAGAAAGAAGGGAAAGGGGAAAAAGGGGGGAGAAAGCAACCGTGAGTACTCATCCAAAGTACTCGCAAGCAAGGAACTACACTACATATGCATGGGTATATGTGTAAAGGGCCATATCAGTGGACTGAACTGCAGAATGCCAGAATAAGAGGGGGATAGCTAGTCCTGTCGAAGACTACGCTTCTGGTCACCTTCTTCTTGCAACAGGTAGAAGAGGGTAGGTTGAAGTCCTCCAAGTAGCATCTCCAAGTAACATTTCATAGCATAATCCTACCCGGCGATCCCCTCCTCATATCCCTGAGGTAGAGCGACCACCGGTTGTATCTGGCATTTGGAAGGGTGTGTTTTATTAAGTATCCGGTTCTAGTTGTCATAAGGTCAAGGTACAACTCCAAGTCGTCCTGTTACCGAAGATCACGGCTATTCGAATAGATTAACTTCCCTGCAGGGGTGCACCACATAACCCAACACGCTTGATCCCGTTTGGCCGGACACACTTTCCTGGGTCATGCCCGGCCTCGGAAGATCAACACGTCGCAGCCCCACCTAGGCAAAACAGAGAGGCCAGCACGCCGGTCTAAACCTAAGCGCGCAGGGGTCTGGGCCCATCGCCCTGAGCACACCTGCACGTTGCGTGGGCG
This sequence comes from Triticum aestivum, assembly GCF_018294505.1. Taxonomy (NCBI): domain Eukaryota; kingdom Viridiplantae; phylum Streptophyta; class Magnoliopsida; order Poales; family Poaceae; genus Triticum; species Triticum aestivum. Next base: position 57,626,435 of record NC_057801.1, on the reverse strand, counting down.
GCCGAAAGCAGACCTAGCCTAGTGGCGTTCCAGTCCAATTCGGCGCGCGCCGCTCCGTGCTGACGTCTGAAGTGCTTCGGCTGATACCACGACGTCGGGATACCCATAACTACTCCCACGTAGATGGTTAGTGCGTATAGGCTCGTAGCCAGACTCAGATCAAATACCAAGATCTCGTTAAGCGTGTTAAGTGTCCGCGAACGCCGAACAGGGCCAGGCCCACCTCTCTCCTAGGCGGTCTCAACCTGCCCTGCCGCTCCGCCACAAAGATCCACACAGAGGGCCGTCGGGACAAAGGTCCTTTCAGCCCCCAATCCGTGAATCACTCGCGGGTACTCTTCGAGCTGACCCGACTTTAGTCACCATCTGTATAGTATGTATGTATGTATAGTATATACCCGTGATCACCTCCCGAGTGATCACGGCCCAATAGTATAGCAAGGCAGACTGACAAGAATGTAGGGCCAATGATGATAAACTAGCATCATATACTAAGCATTTAGGATTGCAGGTAAGGTATCAACAGGTGTAGCAACAATGTCAGGCTATGCATCAGGATAGGATCAACGGAAAGCAGTAACATGCTACACTACTCTAATGCAAGCAGTATAGAAAAGAATAGGCGATATCTGGTGATCAAGGGGGGGGCTTGCCTGATTGCTCTGGCAAGAAGGAGGGGTCGTCAACTCCGTAGTCGAACTGGGCAGCAGCAGCGTCGGTCTCGTAGTCTACGGGAGAGAAGAGGGGGAAGAAACAATGAATACAATGCAAACAAATGCATATCGATGCATGACATGACAAGTACGATGCTAGGTGCGCCCAATCGCGGTAGTTGGTGATACCGACGAAGGGGGGAAACATCCGGGAAAGTATTCCCGGTGTTTCGCGTTTTCGGACAGATGAACCGGAGGGGAATAGTTGCGAGTTCGATAGGTTAGGGGTGTGTGGCGGACGAACGGACTGCGTATCCGGAATCGTCTCGTCGTTCTGAGCAACTTTCATGTTGAAAACATTTTAATCCGAGTTACGGATTAAAAGATATGATTTTTAAAAGATTTTAATAATTTTGGAATTTAATTATTTATTTAATTAATTCGAAAAAAATGTATTTATGACGTCAGCATGATGTCATGCTGACGTCAGCAGTCAACAGGGGTTGACTGAGTCAACCCTGACATGTGGGTCCAGTGGGACCCACCTGTCATTCTCTATTTAAATTAATTAGGGTTTAGGTTAATCTAATTACAGTTTAATTTAACTAATTAGTTAATTAGGTTAATCTAATTATGATTAATTAACTTAATTAATTCCTTAATTAATTAATTAATTTAATTATTATTTATTTATTTAATAAATATTATTTTTATTTTTATTTTAATTCCTCTCTTTTTTTTTAAAGTTCTGGGGCGTGGGCCCCTGTGTCATTGGGCCAAAGGGGCCACAGCGGTTCGGGCTAACGGGTGCTGGGGTGGAGATGGGCGTCGGGCGCCAGCCCGAGCGGGCGCACGCCCAAGGGCGCACGGGGCGACGACAGGCACGACAGCCCGGGGCGGGGCCGACGAGGTCGGGGGAGGACCGGCCCGTACCGGCGAGCGGCGGTGTCGAGCAGGCAAGGGCGGCGGCGGGGCCCGGCAGGCGTTGGCGTTGCCGGAGCGGGATGAGCAGGGAGCGAACGGGGAGGCACGGGGTGCGGCAGTGCGCAACCCGGCGTGGCGGCGACGGCGGCCCTCGGGCGCGGGCGTGCTCGCCGGAGCCGTGGCTCGGTGGTGGCGATAAGGGGCGCGGCCGGCACGGGGCTACCCGAGCGGTGCCGAGGCGAGGAGGAGCTCCGTGTGGGAGGTCCGGCGAGGGAGGGGAGGCCTCCGAGCGGCGGGCTGGCGTGCGCGGCCACGGCGGGGCTCGCGCGGTCGCGGGCGAGGAAGAGAGAGGGAGAGCCGGGGGCGGAACAGCCTGGCGCGGCGGGGGGGGGGGGGGGGAGAGGCCCCGGCCGAGCGGAGGAGGCGCGAGGGGAGGGGGGGTACGCGGGCGCGGCCGGATCCGGTGACGGGAGCAGAGGGGGAGAAGAGAGGGGCGAAGCTCACGGCGCGGAGTAGGGGTTCGGGGCAGTGGGCTCGGGGGAGGTCGAGGACGACCGGCGAGGAGGAGGGCGGGGAGGCGTCCGGCGGCGACGGGGCGGTGGTCTCCTCCCGATCCAGATCGGGGGAGAGAGAGGGGGGGGGATATTTCGGGGGGGGGGGGGAAGTGGGGGCTGTCGATGGGGAGTGGGGGGGGGAAGGAGTGGATAAGGGAGAGGAGTGGGGGGGGGGGGGCGACCTGGGCTGGCCTGGTTGGCCCGATGGTCAGCTGGGCCGCGGTCCAGCAGGGGGGGGGGGCTTCCCTCCTTTTTTTTTTGGTTTTCTGTTTTTCTTTCCTTTTGTATTTTCTTTTATTATTTCTTTTCTGTTTAAATCATTTAATCCATTTAGCCATTTTATAAAAATATGTCTGTTGCACTATAATTACCTTTGTAATATTCGTCAACCACCGAACAATTTTATTTTAAATTTTGAAAACTTTTATTGTTTTCATCAATTTGAATTTTGAATTTGAACGGTTTCGAATTATTGCGAGGATAGCAACAGTAATCGGGATGACGTGCCATGATTAGCGTGGGATTACTGTAGCAAGATTATCCGGGCGTTACACCTCCCCCCTCTTGGCCGCACCCCTTCCTTGGAGGAAGGGGCAAGGCTGCGCCCTTCCCCTCTCATGCGCCTATATAAAGGGAGGGGAGGGAGGGGTGGCCGCACCCATAAGCCCTGGCGCCTCCCTCCTCCCTGCAACACCTCCTCCTCCTCCCGTAGTTGCTTAGCGAAGCCCTGCCGGAGTTCTGCTGCATCCACCACCACGCCGTCGTGCTGCTAGATCTTCATCAACCTCTTCTCCCCCCCTTGCTGGATCAAGAAGGAGGAGACGTCATCTGCTCCGTACGTGTGTTGAACGCGGAGGTGCTGTCCATTCGGCACTAGGTCATCGGTGATCTGAATCACGGCGAGTACGACTCCATCAACCCCGTTCCATTGAACGCTTCCGCACGCGATCTACAAGTGGTATGTAGATGCAATCACTCTCCCATGACTCGTTGCTAGATGAACTCATAGATGGATCTTGGTGAAACCGTAGGAAATTTTTTAATTTACTGCAATGTTCCCCAACAGTTTTATTGACCATCAATACTTGATGTTCTTTCTTGATTTCTACCTCTGCCGACTTCAGCATTGAAAATACTTCAGGAATAGTTTTCACCATCCCCTGCATATTGTAGTTCATCACGAAGCTCTTGTAGCTCGGTGGGAGCGACTGAAGGATTCTGTCAATGACCGCCTCGTCCGGGAGGTTAATGTACAGCTGGGGCAGGCGGTTGTGCAACCCAGACATTTTGAGTATGTGCTCACTGACAGAACTATTTTTCTCCATCTTACAACTATAGAACTTGTCGGAGACTTCATATCTCTCGACCCGGGCATGAGCTTGGAAAACCATTTTCAGCTCCTCGAACATCTCATATGCTCCGTGTTGCTCAAAACGCTTTTGGAGCCCCGGTTCTAAGCTGTAAAGTATGGCGCACTAAATGAGGGAGTAATCATCAGCATGTGACTGCCAAGCATTCATAACGTCTTGGTTCTCTGGGATGGGTGCTTCACCTAGCGGTCCTTCTAGGACATATGCTTTCTTGGCAGCTATGAGGATGATCCTCAGGTTCCGGACCCAGTCCGTATAGTTGCTGCCATCATCTTTCAGCTTGGTTTTCTCTAGGAACGCGTTGAAGTTCATGTTGACATGAGCATTGGACATTTGATCTACAAGACATATTTGCAAAGGTTTTAGACTAAGTTCATGATAATTAAGTTCATCTAATCAAATTATTTAATGAACTCCCACTCATATTAGACATCCCTCTAGTCATCTAAGTGTTACACGATCCGAGTCGACTAGGCCGTGTCCGATCATCACGTGAGACGGACTAGTCATCATCGGTGAACATCTCCATGTTGATCGTATCTTCCATACGACTCATGTTCGACCTTTCGGTCTCTGTGTTCCGAGGCCATGTCTATACATGCTAGGCTCGTCAAGTTAACCCTAAGTGTTTCTGCATGTGTAAAACTGTCTTACACCTGTTGTATGTGAACATAAGAATCTATATCACCCGATCATCACGTGGTGCTTCGAAACGACGAACTTTAGCAACGGCGCACAGTTAGGGGGAACACTTTCTTGAAATTATTATAAGGGATCATCTTATTTACTACCGTCATTCTAAGTAAACAAGATGCATAGACATAATAAACATCACATGCAATTATATAACAGTGACATGATATGGCCAATATCATATAGCTCCTTTGATCTCAATCTTCGGGGCTCCATGATCATCTTCGTCACCGGCACGACACCATGATCTCCATCAGCATGATCTCCATCATCGTGTCTCCATGAAGTTGCTCGCCAACTATTACTTCTACTACTATGGCTAACGGTTTAGCAATAAAGTAAAGTAATTACATGGCGTTAAATCATTGACACGCAGGTCATACAATAATTAAGACAACTCCTATGGCTCCTGCCGGTTGTCATACTCATCGACATGCAAGTCGTGATTCCTATTACAAGAACATGATCTCATACATCACAATATATCATTCATCATTCATCACAACTTTTGGCCATATCACATCACAAGGCAATTGCTGCAAAAACAAGTTAGACGTCCTCTAATTGTTGTTGCATCTTTTACGTGGCTGCAATAGGGTTCTAGCAAGAACGTTTTCTTACTTACGAAAAAGCCACAACGTGATTTGTCAACTTCTATTTACCCTTCATAAGGACCCTTTTCATCAAATCCGCTCCAACTAAAGTGGGAGAGACAGACACCCGCTAGCCACCTTATGCAACTAGTGCATGTCAGTCAGTGGAACCTGTCTCACGTAAGCGTACGTGTAAGGTCGGTCCGGGCCGCTTCACAATACCGCTGAAGCAAAATAAGACTAGTAGCGGCAAGAAAGTTGACAACATCTACGCCCACAACAAATTTGTGTTCTACTCGTGCAATAGAGAACTACGCATAGACCTAGCTCATGATGCCACTGTTGGGGAACGTTGCAGAAAATAAAAATTTTCCTACGGTTTCACCAAGATCCATCTATGAGTTCATCTAGCAATGAGTGATAGGAGTGCATCTACATACCTTTGTAGATCGCGAGCGGAAGCGTTCAGAGAACGGGGTTGAGGGAGTCGTACTCGTCGTGATCCAAATCACCGATGACCAAATGCCGAACGGACAGCACCTCCGTGTTCAACACACGTACGGAGCGGATGACGTCTCCCGCACCTTGATCCAGCAAGGAGGAGGGAGAGGTTGATGAAGATCCAGCAGCATGACGGCGTGGTGGTGGATGCAGCAGCGTTCCGGCAGAGCTTCGCCGAGCTTCTGCGAGAGGGAGAGGTGTAGCAGGGGAGATGGAGGCGCCAAGACTTCAGGGTGCGGCTGACCTCCCTCCCCCTCCCTTATATAGGCCCCCAGGGGGGCGCCGGCCCTAGAGATGGGATCTCTAGGGGGGCGGCGGCCAAGGGGGTGGAGTGCCCCCCAAGGCAACTTGAGGCGCCCCCTCCCCTAGGGCTCCCAACCCTAGGCGCAGAGGGGGGCCCAGGGGGGCGCACCAGCCCACCAGGGGCTGGTACCCTCCCCACTTCAGCCCACGGGGCCCTTCGAGATAGGTGGCCCCACCCGGTGGACCCCCGGGACCCTTCCGGTGGTCCCGGTACAATACCGGTGACCCCCGAAACTCTCCCGATGGCCGAAATTGCACTTCCTATATATTATTCTTTACCTACGGACCATTTCGGAACTCCTCGTGACGTCCGGGATCTCATCCGGGACTCCTAACAACTTTCGGTTTGCTGCATACTCATATCTCTACAACCCAAGCGTCACCGAACCTTAAGTGTGTAGACCCTACGGGTTCGGGAGACACGTAGACATGACCGAGACGGCTCTCCGGTCAATAACCAACAGCGGGATCTGGATACCCATGTTGGCTCCCACATGCTCCTCGATGATCTCATCGGATGAACCACGATGTCGAGGATTCAATCAACCCCGTATACAATTCCCTTTGTCAGTCGGTACGTTACTTGCCCGAGACTCGATTGTCGGTATCCCAATACCTCGTTCAGTCTCGTTACCGGCAGGTCACTTTACTCATACCGTAATGCATGATCCCGTGACCAGACACTTGGTCACTTTGAGCTCATTATGATGATGCATTACCGAGTGGGCCCAGAGATACCTCTCCGTCATACGGAGTGACAAATCCCAGTCTCGATCCGTATCAACCCAACAGACACTTTCGGAGATACCTGTAGTGCACCTTTATAGTCACCCAGTTACGTTGTGACGTTTGGTACACCCAAAGCACTCCTATGGTATCCGGGAGTTACACGATCTCATGGTCTAAGGAAAAGATACTTGACATTGGAAAAGCTCTAGCAAAACGAACTACACGATCTTGTGCTATGCTTAGGATTGGGTCTTGTCCATCATATCATTCTCCTAATGATGTGATCCCGTTATCAACGACATCTAATGTCCATATTCAGGAAACCATGACTATCTGTTGATCAACGAGCTAGTCAACTAGAGGCTTACTAGGGACATATTATGGTCTATGTATTCACACGTGTATTACGATTTCCGGATAATACAATTATAGCATGAATAAAGACAATTGTCATGAACAAGGAAATATAATAATAATCCTTTTATTATTGCCTCTAGGGCATATTTCCAACAGATAACACACACGTCCAGGACACACGCGTGGATCTCGACCGCAACCGCTTCCCGGAGCCACAGTGGAGGAAGGCCCTGCTGCCGCCATCATCCCTCGCCTGAACTTTGTCCCGCGGAGCTCCGGCGACGGCGAGGAGATGGGCGACGGTGAATCAAAGCCTAGATTAGATCGGGAAGGAGGAGATCAGGAGGGAGGGGGTCGAGGAGAGGGGCGGCAGCCAGACTTCTCATTCTTAATTCACACATAGATTATAATATTTTTAGAATCATATGTTAAGTTGGCTAATCAATGTATGGTGAATCAAAAGGATGTAGAGCAATTGAACTTTCAATGTATATATATTTGGATTTTCTAAAAGTTGAGAATCATGATGTTTTGAATTCTTAAAAGTTTTTTTTGAATGCTTTCAAATTTCAAAATTCATAACGAGCTATCGTACAATTTATTGAATGACTACACATAGATTTCCAAAGCTGGGCAATTAAAGAAAAGTTGTCAAAAAGAGAAGAGTTAAAAATTGTAAACTTACCTAATGGGTTGTCGAAATCCAACAGCACAACACTCGAAACAGGCTTTCGCCCCCTTGATAAATAAAGTCACAAACCAAAGAAAGTACACGGCCGAAAGATACAAGGTGGTGAATTAACCCTCTTACAAAGCAGATCCCAGGCTACCTGGAACACGAAGAAGGCAAAGCAACTAGGCTACCGAAGGAGAACACAAGAGAAACTGAGAACAACCCCATGCAACACCCTAGTAGGACACCTAAACTCCTCGACAATGCCCTCAAGACGTAGAACCGACCAAAGCGTCGTCACTGCCTAGCCACATCGGACAAGGGTCTTCACCCGAAATTCTGACGCGGAGAGGAGATCCATGACGATGTTTTCCCTAGCGGTCGGCTGCCCCCTCTCAACATTATTGGATTGTCTCTTTCGTCTACAGAGTCAATTTAGTATGACATGAAACACCGGTAGTAGTCTTATAAACACCTAGTCTCGGTGACTCGTAAAATGGACAATGAAGTTGATGTATCTTTTCTTTGGGAATCATTGTGAGTTTTTTGTGTCCTCTCCTCCTCTGATTTTATTTTGAAGCAATTTTTGGTTGCGTTTTACGTTTATCGGGGGAAGAACAACCGACGGATTCTTTAGAAAAAAAAAGGAGGGTGTTCATAAACGGGGCATATGGTAATCGATTTTGATCCGAGTAATCGAGTGAAAGTCTTTAGGATGGGATGGATCCAACTTGTACCAAATAATTGATCCGAGTGACCCGGGCTGAAATTCATAAGGCCTTGCCACTGACAGTTTCTCCGAGAGACAGAGGAATGGAGGAAGGGGCATTCGGTCGAACACATTGCGTGCCATCCACGTCGACGACGACTGTTGGGGTTTAAAAGAGAGACGAGGGCCCCTTCCCTCTCCTGAAACTCAAACGCATCCCGCCCGCCAGCCAAAAGCAACTGACAACCGTAACTAACCGTAACAGAATCCCTTTCTTCCTCTGCAAGCTCTCCCCTCGCGGCCATGGGCTCCGCCGCGCCGGAGTCCACCGCCGCCGCCGCCGCATCCTCCTCGACGGGGTCTGCAGCCACCGCCGCGACCCCGCCCGCGGCCGCCTTCTCCGCGCCCGAGACCACCGAGTCCGGGGCCGAGGTCGGCGCCTCCTCCTCGACGGGTCCCGCCACTTCCCTGGCCCCGCTCGCTGCCTCCTCCTCCGCGCTCGAGCCTACCGCCTGCACGACGCTGTTCGCCGGTTCGGCCTCTTCCTCCGCGGCCGCGCTCGACTCTACCACCTGCACGGCGGTCTTCGCCGGTTCCGCCTCCTCCGCCGCGACCGCGCTCGAGTCTACCGCCTGCACGACGCTCGTCGCCGGCTCCTCCGCCACGACCACGGCTTCATCCTCGGCGACGCCGCCGGCCACGCCCAACGCCGCCTTGCTCCGGTTTATTCCGCCTGGCTCAGGTACAACTCTCAACTCTGGCCCCGCCGTTTCTTCTTCGATTCGAATCACCGTGCACGCGCGCGTCTTGTTTGTTGCTAATCAACCAGTGATTTGGGTGATTTTGGGTTGCTGTTAGTTTTGCTTCTGCAATTTAATGCTGTCAATTCTCTTTTCCGTTTGGTGGATCAAATCAACTAATCGCTTACAGATCAAGCACATACGCATGCTTAATTTTACAGAGTTATTTGACTGACTTCCTAAAATGTCTAGCTCCGTACGTGTCTGTTTCTTGGATGTGGATCAAGTACGTCTCCCTGGTTTGTCAATGAGTTCACCCTGTTTCGCTGATGAATGAATGCGTTAGAACATGATCTGTTGCATTAATTGGTGGCTAATGGAAGAATTAACGAGAAGTGCATCAGATTCTAGTCACTTAATTCTTGCCGTAATTCTTTTCTGATTGGTCAATCAGCTAGTTAGCTACAGTATACCTTGATCAGGGAAAGTCGATGGTCAAAGAATTAACGTCCATTCTCCAAATCATAACCTGTGGTTCTCGGATTGGTCCCTTTTTGAACCCTTTTTATCTGAATCCCAGGAAGTAGATGAGCCTAATTTATTTAACAGGCATGCTGTGTTATTAAATCAGGGGAATATTAATGCCTGGATAGCTGCTGTTTTCTTTGTCAGTGGATGTTGATCAAGTACCCCTTTGTCAATGAGTTATTAATTCTCGTTAGAAATAAGAGCAAGTTTTGCTATGTCCAACTCTGCCTGCTGTTTGGAAATAACCTTATTGTTTCTTGCATCAGGGAAGAACTTCGCCATCTTTCATTGATGAATATGAAAATATTGTCAGAACTAGTGCCTAATGGATGAATGAACAAAGTGCATTAGATTGGGTCCATTAACATGAGTAATCAATTAATTCCTGCCTCAAGGTTAGGGCTAACATTTACTGTTTGCTCAATTTGCTAGTTAGCTACAGTATAACTTGATCATGGAAATTCGGTTGTCAATTTGATAGAGAAGAATGCTTATTTATACTAACGTTCATTCTCCAAATCTTAACCTGTAGTATCTTGAACAGGCATGCTGTCATATTAAAATCAGAGGAAAGTTAATGCCTGGATAGCTGTTTTCTTTTGTGAAGTCAGTGGATGTTGATCAAGTGCCCCTTTATCAATGAGTTATTGATTCCCGTTAGAAATAAGAGAAAGTTTTGCTATGTCGAACTGTGCCTGCTGTTTGGAAATAAGCTTACTGTTTCTTTCATCAGGAAGAACTTCGGCATCTTTCCTTCATGAACGCGTTAGAACATGTTCTGTCGCATCAGGTGACCGTATTGTCAGGGTTCAGCAACTAGTGCCTAATTGATGAATGAACTAAGTGCATTAGATTGGGTCCATTAACATGATTCTAATCAATTAATTTTTGCCTCAAGGTTAGGGCTACCGTTTACTGTTTGCTCAATTTGCTAGTTAGCTACAGTATAACTTGATCATGGAAATTTCGATGGTCAATTCGATAGCGAAGAATGCTTATTTATACTAATGTTGTTGAATTAATATTCATTCCCCAAATCATGACGTGTGGTTCTGGGATATATATTCCTTTTTGAACGATCCGAGGAAGAAGTAGATAAGCTTAGTTTCTTACCTTCTTATAAAGGCATGCTGTTTTATTAAATCAGGGGATAAATTGTCTCCTCGATTGCTGTTGTATACAGTCAGAAAATAATATTGTTTTATTCTTGCATTATGGTTAACCGACTCACTGCTGGAATTGGTGTGCATCAGCATTTGGGGATGTGCCGGACCCCTATGCCGTGTGCCCAGCTGACACGGTGTTCCCAGCGCTCCTGAGCTGCCCTGTGGCGCCTTCGCTGCAGGCCCAGCTTCCCGACAAAGATGCACCGGTGGACACGAGCCCGATGTACGTCAAGGGGGATCCGTTTGCCAAGACGATGTACCAGGATAGTGAAGTCGGGCCCAGGAAGCGGAGCCGTGATGAGGAGGATATTATACCTGTGGCAGAGCTCAACGAGGTCATCAAGAACGTGGCGGAAACTGTTTTTGATGAGCAGCATAGGAGTTTTGAGTACATGGACAGGGACTGGCTTACAAAGGGTGAGTATGAAACGTTGGAGTTCAGAAAGAAGGCTCACCCACCTCAGTTCTACGAAGTCAAGGTAGTTATCTGCTGGTCTCTTATTTCACCATCTTCTTCAAGTCTTACTGCTGCCGAAATTCATTTGCGCGTCTTTGCAGAAATCAAAGCGTGGCGGACTTAAGCTCGGACCCCGACCTGGTAAAGCAACCAAACCGAGGATTGGGATCAATGGTTTGGGGCGGATCGGGAGACTTGTGGCCAGGCTTATTTTGCACAGCAAGAAAATGGAACTAGTCGTCGTCAACGACCCTTTTGTGAGCGCAAATGACATTGTATGCCACCTTTATGTTTTTGTTCATAATTGAGTCACTATATTTGTTGTTTGACTTACTGTGCATCAATTGGTGAATTTGCAGGCTACAGCGCTAGCGGACATGCCTCCTGATTTATTCCCTCCCACCAAAGTTCTAGCTATTTCGTATGAATCTCCATTTTGTCACTAAATTCAGTTACATTTACAGGCCACCATTTCAAGTACTAAGACCTAACACGTCGTTTCCAATGCTAGTGAGCCTGAAAAAATACCCTGGGGCAATCTCGGCGCAGACTACGTCGTGGAGAGCACTGGAGTATTCACTGACACGGATACTGCCAGCTCTCACTTGATGGTATATACACTGGTTTTTTTGTTAAATCGAAAGCTATGTATTTAGTTGTTCAGCATGACCAAAACAGTAAATCAGTATAGTAGGGGCTGTTTCTTTTCTCAGGTTTTTATTGGGTTTAATAATCTCAAAGTTCGCGGATGTACATTTCCTATCTGTATCTCGAAGTAAAGAAACATGCATTTGTCTTGTGTGCTAGGGTGGCGCCAAGAAGGTTATCATCTGTGCTCTGAGCAATGAAGCTCCCACATTTGTTTACGGTGTCAATGAAAATACGTACACACCAGATATTAGGATCATCTCAGTTGCTGATACCGCTACAATTTGTCTTGCTCTGCTCGCCAAGGTTTACAAGTTTCATCCTCTGTTTAGCTACTAGCTCTTTGCCTCAATTTGGTTTGTATAGTTGCTGATGACTTTGAATTGTTTTCAGATCCTCCACACTAAATTTGGCATCAGAGAGTGCCATGTGACTATAACCGGACCATCCTCTAGTGCTGCAGAAATTGGCAGGGTAAGAATCAACCTAGTATTTATGTGCTATTATCATCTTAAAAAAACTGATATTACAGTATCTTTTCAGCAGACGTCCTGATTGTTACATTTGGTAATCTGCAGGCACTCAGTTCCGCTATTCCTGATTTAGTCGACAGGTTCCATGTGACGGTGAGCCATGATCCTCAGGTGAAACTGTCTTGTGTGGAACTGGCCGTTAGGCTTGACGAGTGTGCTGACTATGAGATGATCAAGGATTCTGTCAGGTAAGTTCAATGCTCAGTTGGCTGTCTAGTGACTTTTCCTGGTCTGTTATCAAGTCATAACTGTGAATTCTCACCTGGAACTGCTATTTTCAACAAAGGATGGACATTTTTATCGGAATTTGTAATTTTGTGTACCCCTGGTAATGTGCAATTCAGTCAAGTTGCTAGTATCTCTGTTCCCAAGTACATTTTTACTGAAAGGTGTATTATAAATGTCTGCTGGAACTGGTGTTTTCGACAAAGGATCGGCATGTTTTTTGAAACGTTGGTAATTCCACGTACTCCTTGTCTTGTATGTATGAAAGATTGCAAGCAGAACTGCAAGCATCTTTGCTTCAAAGTGCATTATTTACTGAAATGTGTGTTGCTGTACTTTGCAGGAAGGAGTCTTCTTCAGAGGAACTTCACTATGTACTAGCTAACCTGGAGGGAGGAGTGGGGCTCAAGGCCACAGATTATTTAGGAGATTGCAGGTAACTGTGTCAGTAGTCACCATGTATATATCATCATGGGCTGGTGTGGTTTGGAGGCATTCGTTCATCAGTTGCTTGAATGGCCTTGACAAACGCAGGTCGTGCTTCTTTGATGCCGATGCTGGAGGTATGCTGGGGGACGGTTCCTTCAAGCTCTTCGCATGGTTCAACCACCAGCGCAGCTACGGGTAATTATCTTTTATCATCACGCACACATATTCTTCAGAGGAAAACGTATAAAACCCATCAACTGCGACGTTTCTGAATCGCCTCGTTCTATAACTTCTTGTGTACCTTGTGTTGCAGCCAGCGCTGCACTGACATGATTCTACACATGGCGAAGAAGTCTAGAGTTGATTGAGGAAGAGCTTCTACGGCAGAAATGGGAAAGAGTTTAGAAAACACGGCCCTCTGCAACCTTTGTTACACCTTGTAAATACTGCTAGGTTCCTCTGCTTGTACTGACGAGGCAAATGCTTATCAGTGTTGAGTGCTACACACATGAGAAGAGACGGTGTATGTTAGTCTCCTAGCTAGCTAATCAGGCCATGCCAAAGGTTGCCTGTTATTTTTGCAAATATTGAGTGGAAGTCAGCAATGTGGCTGGCTGTTTGTATGAAATACAGATGCAAATGCTACGATTGCCGTGTAGAGTCTTTGTAAATTCTTCCTCATGAACTACATCGGCTGTTGGTAGTGTGCTGATGGTTAAGGTGAAGTCAATGTACAGTTTTGTTCATGTGCCAACAAGTTCTGTTCATTTGCCCTGTTTTTGAAATTTGTACAAATTAAGACTGAATATAAAAATGTTGAAACTTGTCTTGAATTTGGTCGTCTTCGCACCCGCCATACAATTTTGAAAGTTACCGCAACTCATCTTCAAACTTGGCCGAAATGATGAAAGTTTATTTATCTGGAAACTTGCCAATTTCTTGAAACCTGATAGGAACCCACATAATAATCATTATATTATACCTTTGAATAAACTAGCAAAGTGGATCATGCAAATGCACTGGCAGACGAGTTTTTAAGTGAATGCCATTTTTTTTGTCCAACTACTTATATATATAGTGAGATTACAAACATTCTAGAATCTAATTAGATATTTTATTATTCATTATTAGTATTATTGTTATTGTTATTATTACTACTACTATCACATGACTGGTATTTAAAATCAACTAGATCCCAAAGAATGAATATTAATGCAAATTTAACACTTTGAGCCCATTCCTATTCAACATTTAGATATCATTTGCAATCCAAAATGAAGTAGTTTTCTCTTGGCATCGCCATCAGTTTAATTGATGTATGTGTTAGTGTCACTCACAAGCATGAACCCCATCAGTTCAATTGATGTGTGTGTTGGTGTCACTCACAAGCGTGAACCCATATAACCAAATTGACAGTAGTTTGCGGGTGCATGCTATGACGCTACCTATGTAGGCATCTGGATATTTACAATTCAAATGGTTCAAACCTCACAAATCGTATTCAAAATATATTATTGCCTGTTGTAGCATTTCAACACATTAGCAAATCAAAGCAGATAGTCGTACCAATGCAACGTGCAATACTTCAGCTCCATCACATCCACCAGCAATGTTTATGCCTAGAAGCATAAAACTTCAACTTATGACAGTGCCTAGGAAGAAGCAAATGGATGATGGAAGGCACGAGTAAGTCTACACAGTTGAGCTGACAAACGTGACTTGAGAAAAATAAATGACTTTTTATAGATGAATTACGGCTCAACTTTTAAACTTGCAACATAAAAAAACTACATCTGTAAATGCAAAAAAGATTCCTGAAAGCAGTATATATATACTTAGATACTTCATAATGAAAGAACTGCATCTATTTTAGATGCATGGAATGTTCTGAAAGCAATTTGCTTAGATACTTCATAATGAAAGCACTGCATCTCTTCTATATGCAAGGAATGTTCTGAAAGCAGTTTACTCAGCTACTCCTTTTATCCCATAATATAAGAGCGTTTTTGACACTAGTAGTGTAAAAAACAACTAATGATAATTTAAGTCTGTCTACCTCGCAAAGGGACAATTGTTGATTAAGCTTAATTGTTAGTGACTTAAGAAGCACAATATATATGTTTGAGCCATGTAGAAAAAATAATTGAATTGGGTTACTACTACGATAGAAATACTGAGTATGAACAGTTACCTGGTGAATAAAACCCTGTGAAAGGATGGTAGTCAGTGATATAATATGCTTCATCAAGTATCTTGGATTGCATTGACCTAAACTGAACCATATAGAACTTGACGTCCACATATATAAAAAACACATCAGCATCCTCTGAATATCCTAGTATTGTTTCAGCGCCTCTGACAATCTGAGGAGGGAGGGCAAGAATATTATGCATTCCAATGGTCTTCCACTCCACCCATGTGGCAACACCATGATCATTGAGTTTCCTCTGCCATATTTGAAACTGTGGATAAGATAATACGACAAAGCCAACAACACCATCCTCAACTTGGATGACCTGACTATGGACGAAAAGATTTTTAACCGGTGGCCCACTAAGCACAGCTAGACTTTGCTCTACCAAATCAAACACAAGCATGTCATTCCTCATAGTCAACCAGTAGAATGCATTACCAATAAGTGACCCAGGTCTATGGGCATTAAAAAGCCGACATGGGGCAGCTGTTGAGATGAGGTTGCCCCATGCATTGGTATCCGAGGAGTAGACACATGCGAGGGCTTGACGTTCGTCTCTATACATGATCACCAAGACCACCTTAAAGGGGCTGGAGTGACAGCCGCCGTGCACATGGCCCTGGTCGTTAGCAGCGCAGAGAACCGCCCCGTTGATGCAAGTACGGAGGACTGTTTTAAACTCGGGAGGAACGGCCAAGCGCCGCTGCTCGCCAGTGATAGGGGTGCACACAATGAGCTCTGTGCGCACATGATCAATCACGAGGACGCGACCGTGGCGGCAGCCAAGTACATAGCTCTCTGAGGAGGTGATGCAGCGTCCGATGTTAAAACGCTCACGAGGGATGCGATCAGGAGCATCGAGGATGGAGGTGAACACAATATTGTCACGGTGGTACTCAAAGAAGCCTAGGAGGGGCGGTTTCTTGTGGTGTGTGTAGAAGCTGCGGAGGAAGCTGGGGTCTGTGGCCATGCGCCGCCATCGCTTGCAGACCGCGGAGGCGCGCGGGAGGGAAGACGGTTGTGGCGGGAGGCGGAGGAGGATCTCCCACAGGAGGTCCTCGTCGTCCATCACGGAGGCCGTCGAGCTGCCCTCGCTCTCGCTCATGGCGGCGGGACGTACGAGGAACGGAGATCGAAGACGTACCGTACCGTAAAAGCAATGTTGGATTTCTTAGGCCCGATCGGAGATATGTATGTATACCGTACGATGATTGATCTCTTGCATCCAACTGGCCAAGGAAACAAAATAAACGTGGACTCGTACTGAATGATCCTCCCCATCGGACGATGGATAGGAAGAGTTTGCCTTTTGTTTTCTTTTTTCTGCTCGGTTTGTTAGAGCATGTACAGTGATTGATAAGACATTCTTATCTTACGCTTTGCATGTAATTTAAAGATGGTGCTACAATGGGCTATCTCTTAGCCATATCTTCAATAATTAGTTATTCGTAAAAATATGATGAAACATATATTGTGCTAAAAGATCATCTTTGAAATAAGAGAAGACAAGACTTTTATTATGATTACTCTTTCCTCTACCTTAACATTTATCCTACATGCCCGCTCCTAAGATAGCATAATTGTACATGCCCTTAACGTTGAGCCCCACCCCATTGGAAGCACCCCGCTGCGGGCAGTCTTATGATGGGGTCTGCACTCAGTATTTACACTTTTTGCTGGGAGTCTGCGCTCAGTGTGTTCAAAATGCAACTTTCGCCCCCTTGGAATCTGGTCGGCCTGAAGGATATGTAGTCGCGCGCCATTTTCTTTTCTTTTGAAAGATCCAGCTTGTGCTGACACTCATTTCATTAGCAGATAGAAGGCAGAAAACAAGTGTTGATGGTGATCAGGGGTGAAAGAATTTGAGAAATACAGCCAGCATAGGGACTTCCTACTCTAGCAATCTAAGCTAATACACGATTCCTCACGGCACGTCCCCAAAGAGGTGCTCCATGTCGCGCACCATTTGAAAAGATAAATTTAGACCAGAAAAATTTACAATGGAAATCCGGTGTCTAGTTAAGCCAAGCATTCTGTTGTTTACTCACACACAAGTGAGCAAAACAATTACAATGAAATACAGTGCCAGAAGGAATGAGCAAAGCCACGACTCCTGTAAGAGGTTGTGCAAGATAAAGTGACACTCAGCAGAAAAATTGTACATCAAACTAGTGCTACCAATTAATCAGACGCTCACAATTACAATTCACACAAGACGAATAACCGGGTTATCAGAGAGTCACAAAAAAAGTCTGCAAAATATTCACAACATCACATTTCAATGCAATATACATCTACCACGCCACCAAGTTCGAGATCTGAGTTCAATCCACGCGTTGCTGAATTTGGGTTTGAAATATGTTCCTCCATCGCAGACGGGTCTTGTACCAATGATGTCAAAAGGTTTCGAGAAAATTATTGACTTTTTGGTGGCCAAACTTTGAGCAGCGGCGACGTCTTGTTTTGGCGTGAGGTGCATCTTGGCAACCATAGTTGACAGTATAATAGGCCAATCAGCAAGGCATCCAAGCCTCCAGCTCAGGTATCCAGATGTGCCTGTAGCAACAAGGAGTATATGAGGAAGGAATGGAGCTACGTAATCTAGCAGCAAAGTTTACAACGAAAGCTATCACAATCAACATTATTGAACGGAAAGGTCTGCAAGTAGAAAAGATTCCACTGCTGTAGCACACGGTTTCTCGTAATCACACAATTTTTGGCTACACACGGAGCTTGTCTCACGCCCAGTAGCAGGACCGAATTTGTCTCGCGCCCCGGTGCGGCAGGACGGGTTGATGGATGCCAGTTTTGGCCGGCTTATTTGGTCCCGGCACTGGGGCCCGCCTAGAGATGCGGCGTCCGCTCGTATCTTTGGTGGGGATAGCGGCTAGGCTCGGGCAAGGTGGTGTCAAGGTCTTGGTTGCCGGGGCGACGACCCTGGTGGTGGTACCGCGGTGCTCTTGGGCAGAGCCCGCGGCTTGGTGCTGCCCGGTGGCCATGGCCGTGTGGGCGGCATGGTCGCCGAGGTGCGGCGCTCGGTGGCGGTGAGTGTTGGCCGGGGTGAAAACCTGATCTATTTTTGGACGGCCGAGGGCGACGAACATCGTTCCCTTTTTGAAGGTGTCGTCTTGGCTCTAATTGCCCGTCGTGTTGCTTCAGGGGAAACTCTGACCCTCGGGTCAGACGGTGGCGGCGCTCTGATGTCGTAACCTTTCTGAAGACGCCGCCTTAAAGCCCTCGGTTCGCTGTATGTGGCCTCATTCCATCACGGCGGCGTGTTCACGATGGAGGACCCTGGTGTCAAGAATCCGTAGAAAGCAAGTCCATCTCTATCACACAGTTTTTGGCAACAATACATTGCTAGTGGGCGTAGCATTTGGACGATGGCAGTAAATTGTTGACTATTGACACTTGGAAATTTCTTAGAAAAATCCCTGTCTAGTACCATCAATTAGTTATCCTGCTTAGTCAGTAATCACAAAGAGCCCTACTACAAATCAAATTCAATGAAGTTAACAGATGATGCACTCAAATCACAACACAAATGGCAGTGGTGAGGACCTCTTGGGCTCTCCACCACCTCCTCCCTCCCTCCTCCTACTCTTATTGCCACCGATGCGGCAACTATTAAATTCATGCTCCAGCCAAGTCATCCAGAAGTCTGAACTGGTGGAGAAAAGCGAGCAATATATTTCAACACCCCTGCCCCCACGTCTAGGCTTATTTAGCCCTTAGATGTGGGATTTATGTAGACCGTGGAATCTTTTTCTAATACTGCGTTGGCAAGATCTGTTGGAAGTATACTTTTCTCTTTCATGTCCATGGACATTGGATGTCATTAATAACGGGATCACATCATTAGGAGAATGATGTTATGGACAAGACCCAATCCTAAGCATAGCACAAGATCGTGTAGTTTGTTTGCTAAGAGCTTTTCTAATGTCAAGTATCATTTCCTTAGACCATGAGATTGTGCAACTCTCGGATACCGTAGGAATGCTTTGGGTGTACCAAACGTCACAACATAACTGGGTGGCATAAAGGTGCACTACAGGTATCTCCGAAAGTTTCTGTTGGGTTGGTACGAATCGAGACTGGGATTTGTCACTCCGTATGACTGAGAGGTATCTCTGGGCCCACTCGGTAATGCATCATCATAATGAGCTCAATGTGACTAAGGAGTTAGTCACGGGATCATGCGTTACGGAACGAGTAAAGAGACTTGCCGGTAACGAGATTGAACGAGGTATTGGGATACCGACGATCGAATCTCAGACAAGTAACATACCAGTGGACAAAAGGGAATTGTATACGGGATTGATTAAATCCCCAACATCCTGCTTCATCCGATGAGATCATCATGGAACATGTGGGAGCCAACATGGGTATCCAGATCCCGCTGTTGGTTATTGGCTGGAGAACGTCTCGGTCATGTCTGCATGATTCCCGAACCCGTAGAGTCTACACACTTAAGGTTCGATGACACTAGAGTTGTTATGGGAAATTGTATGTGGTTACTGAAGGTTTTTTGGAGTCCCGGATGAGATCCCAGACGTCACGAGGAGTTCCGGAATGGTCCGAAGGTGAAGATTTATATATGGGAAGTCCAGTTTCAGTCGCCGGAATGGTTTCGGGGGTTATCGGTATTGTATCGGGACCACCGAAAGGTGTCCGGAGGTCCACCGGGCGGGGCCACCTGCCCCGGGGGACTTAATGGGCTGAATATGGGAGGGAACCAGCCCCCTAGTGGGCTGGTGCGCCCCCCAAGGGCCCAAGGCGCCTATGGTTTGGAAACCCTAGGGGAGGGGCCGCCTCCACCTTGCTTGGGGGGCAAGTTTCCCCCTCCTGGCCCCCTCCCCCTCTAGATGGGATCTAGAGGGGCCGGCCCCCTCTCCCCTTCACCCTATAAATAGAGGGAGGGTGGGAGGGCTGCAGCATCCTTCACTACAAAAAAAGACACATCCGTGACATTTTGGGCCGAACGAATTTTTTTCCTGTCATACTTATGACACTTCTATGACGATAATTGTGACAAAATCCGGTATCATCATAGATGTGGTGGGCTCCTACTTCTATGACAGATATTCATGACAGAAAATGGGCTTTTCATGCTGGGCGGGCCGGAGACGCAGCTGCATGACATTCTTTAGGCCGTCCATGACGGAAAAAAACATGGTAGAAGCGAGGGCGAGGAAAATATCGGGGAGTTCCCGGTTACGGTGGGTGGTCGGTGGCCGAGAGGTGCGCGTTTCTCTCGTACATGTACGCGCGTGTGTGCGAGGCGTTGGCTCTAACTGAACCCGAGGGAGGCGTTGGGCTCTAACTGAACTCGAGCGATTGCAACTGCAGGCTACGCGTTACTGAACCCGAGCGATCGATCAATGGCTGTTAACTGAACCCGATCGAGCAATTCCTTTGCTACTGCTGCTAACTGAAACTGATCGATGCTGCCTCTGGATGAACAGTGAGCGTTGCGGGGGGGGGGGGGGGTGGATGAACAGTGAGCGGTGGGGGTGGATGAACAGGACCCCGTGGTGTTGCCTCTGGATGAACATGACACCGATTGATCGAGTCGGTTGGGGCTGGATGAACAGGACCCCGTGGAGGGCTGGATGAACAGTAGACGGTGGAGGGGTGGATGAACAGTAGCCCGTGGAGGGGTGGTTGAACAGGAGCCCGTGGAGATGGGTGATTGAACAGTAGCCGGTGGAGTAGCATGCGGTGGAGGCTGGATGAACAGGAGCCCGTGGATGAACAGTCGCATGTGGAGGCTGGAGGAGGTCGACGGTGGATGAACATTAGACCGTGGAGGCTGGAGGAGGTCGACGGTGGAGATGAACAGTATCCCGTGGAGTCCTGTTTTGCGGTATGCGGCACCCCTCCCGATGAACAGGACCCCCGTTTCGACCGTAGCGCTCCAACACAAGTCCGTTTCCTCCGGTTTGCGGTACGCCACACCCCTCCCGATCAATAGGATCCCGTTTCGACCGTAGGAGGTCCAACACAAGTCTGTTTCCTCCATTTTGCGGTACGCCAGACCCCTCCCGATGAACAGGATCCCGTTTTGAACATGGTCGGTCGAACACAAGGCCGTTTCCTCCGTTCTACGGTACGCCAGACCTCGTTTCCATTGCCTGTTCCTTCCAAGCCCTCCCGATGAACACGACGACGCATTCCGCTCCGACCCAGCCGGTTGGCTCCCCATGAACACGACGACGACGCTGTTTCTCCGTTCTGACCCAGCCATGTACACGAGCCCTGGCCGTACGTATGCGCGAGTAGGCGTTCGAGACCCCACCCGTATGTATGTACATGGCCGTATTTACTTTCTTGCACCCTGGCAATTGTACGTAGTATGTGTACATGCTACGTGCGCGCCTCTACTACGACACGTGCGCGCCTCTACTACGACACATGCACGCCTCTACATTGACCAGTATGTACGTACATGTTCACGACCATAATGACAATGCTACGTACGCTTTGACCAGGTGGGTCCCGACTGTCACGCACTTCCTTGCGTGCAAAGATGTAGCTGGTGGGTCCCGGCTGTCAGGGGGGTGAATCGTTTTTTTTACCCGGACGCACTTCCTTGTGTGTGAAGATGTAGCTGGTAGGTCCCAGCAGTCAGGGTGGAAACATTTTTTTCGTGAAATTCAATGGCCCGTCCGGTGGGTCCCTGCTGTCAGGTGGAAGAATCATTATTTCCTGCGTAATAAGGAGGCACTTCCTTGCTGTGGCCGTGGACTCAGCTGTCAGCCTCTCCAGGTACAGTCCACGTCTGATGGAAGTCGTTCCCTGACCACGTTGACCACGCCGCATCGAGAGCACCACGGTGGTGGACGACGGTGAGGCCTAGGAAGGGGACGACGCAGAGCCGGAGAAGACGCGACAGTGGATGCCCATGCGGAGAGGAGTATGAGGGTTCACTGGTTCGGCTGCGGTGTGAGGCTGCCGTCGCCGCAGAATAACAGGGGGTGCGGGTGAGTGGAGGGATGGCCTGGCTAGCGGTAGGAGTAGTACGGGGCGGTGAGGCCTCCGCATCAGCACAACCGACCACGGGAGGCAGGAGCAGGCGACACGACCAGCGCTGCTTTGGGCGGCTGGAGCAAGAAGACCGGAGGTTGAAGAAGCACGACAGCCGTTGGATGGACATCGTACGGTCAGTGTAGCTAGAATCGTTTATATTGACTAAGTTGACAAAGCCCTTAGTACGCGTCAACTTAGTAGGCCCACAAGTCAGCTTCTGAAACGGTGCACCCCAGATGTCAGGGGGAGGAATCATTTTTTGGGCGGGTGAAGCTAGAATATCTAAGATTGAAGAAGAAGTAGGGCATCGGTTGGATGGATATCCAACGGCCACTGCTGCTAGAACCTTGTGTTGCCTATAAGTTGACAAAGCCTTGCATACGCATCAACTCTTTTTTTCGAAGGGACGCGTCAACTTCGTAAGGCCACAAGTGTGTGGCAGAGAACTTATAGCCCATTTGAGATTTGTAAGAATGTGCAGCCCCGTTTTGAATTCTAATGGAATTTACTACAGCCCATTTACAGTTTGTTTTGATGGGATCCGGAATATTTTTATCCCGAAATTTATAGTAAGATTAAATACAATTTCAATATAAATTTATATTATGTAAAAATCCAACGAAACCTTGCGCTCGCAACAATTAATGAAATTAAAATTTTCAATATCTAAAAATAATATTTTATAAAGTAATTACGTGTTTGGTGCAATTTTTTATAGTTACTGCCCAGTTTTTATAATTACATACCATTTATTATTTCTTAAAGCCCATTTTCTTGTTAAGCCTAATGCATCCCTCCTACGAAAGATTTGCAGCCCAGCGGGGCCGAGAATAACAACTTGACCTTGCCGGGGTATTCCTAAAGAAAGTATAGATGGGCTAGCCATTTTCAGCTTGAAAAAAATAATATCTAGGCTGGATATCTGGCCTGGGCTAGACGGGCCACAACCCACCCAGTTAATACATGCAGTGATGTTTTTGATGTTGTTCAGAGGAGAAAAATTAATATCTTGGATAAACATCGCTCAATAAAAACTCTACAGTTCTCACACCTCAAAAACACAAATACTGCTTGAGCTGCTTGGTCCCAGCTGTTGGCCGCTTCTTGTGCAATTCTCTCATTTATTGACTACATAGGTTGACAATGGTGTGGAACCGTGATATCAGGAAACCAGGAGGAAGGAAAAAAATTATAGTTTTATATAATAAGGAGGCACTTGCATACGTGAGGCTATGTCCCTGGTTTGTCCCCACTGTCATCCTCTCCAAGTAAAGTCTTCTCCTCGCCTGTGTGCGCTTTCTGCCCGAAACGGTCAGCGTCGTCCACACCGCTCCCCAATGCTGGCGATTGCTCCGCCTTCAAACGACACAAGTGTCGTCTGTCCGTCCGTTTGCCGCCCACATTAATGATACGCGGTTGCCGAGGTGGCTACTCCAGCGCCACATGTCCGTCCCTTCGTCACCCACCATTGCTATATAAACTGTTGCGTCGGCCGTAGCCGCAGTCAATTCCCTTTCTCCTGTCAACACCACTACTGCCCACCATGGCTTCCTCGCGCTCCAGTGCTCTTCGGGACGGGCGGACGACGGACCACAAGGAGATGGCAGCCATTGCTGCCGACTGGCTGGCCGGCAGGCAGCCGGAGGACGACGACGTCCCAATGGAGAACATGGTAGTCGACGATCTTGTGCCAACCCCCTCCTCCGCGCCATCCTCGCCGGTGCATTGCACCATGACCATCGGCATGGCCCGTGCCCAATATATGGACACGGTGAGGTAGAAGCGTGAGGAGCAGTTCCGGGAGGCGCAGGCCGACGCCGCCTACAACCACCATCTCCTCCAGGAGCACCTACAGGCGGAGGATCAGATCACCGCGGAGCGGGCGGAGCAGGAGGCGATGCGCGACTCGTACCGATCCGCCCGCGAAGGCCACCTCGAGCGCTGGCGGTACCGCATGGGGGTGGCAGAGCCTGCGGCCGCCTACAAAGAGGGCGATGAAGCGGGCGAGGCGCTGTTTGGCGAGACCGAGGACGAGGCAGAGGACAATGCTGGCTCCGACGAGTCCTCGCTCCGCTGGCGTTGACGAGGCCCTGCTCCACCGAGGCCCCACGATGCCAACAATGAGGCAGAGGACACCGCCGGCTCCACCGAGGCCCCGCCCCGCCAACAACGATGCAGAGGACATCGCCGGCTCAGCCGAGGCCCCACCCTGCCAGCAACAAGGGGGAGGATTTCCACCGCTCCGCCGAGGCACCGCCCGCCTGCAACGAGACAAAGGACATCGCCAGCTCCACCGAGGCCCCGCCCCACTGCCAACGAGGCCGCGCCACACAGAAAACGAGGAAGAGTAGAACACGGCAGGTCGTCGCCGCTCGGGTCCAAGTAAGGCCACCGCTGCTACCCTCCGGTTGAAGCCAAGCTAGGCGGGTTGACCATTGACGACCGGTTAGCTTCTTGGCGGCGACGTGGAGTCAAAGAGCTGTGTTGGAGAAGGACGCTACTTCTACTTAACTGTTGGTGCAGTTGGCTGACTGACACATGGGCCCAACAGGCCACATGTCAATTACGCAACTATACCTGCAGTTAAGTCACTAAAGCTTCTGTTCGGCTCATCTGGACACAGGTGGTTAGCTTTGGTTAATTAATTATACCTCCAGCGCACCCCTTTTTAGTTGAGGAATGTATGAAATGTAATGAAATCTGGCATGTTTATATGAAATCCGACCATGTATGAATGAATTTATTTCGATTAGTTCGAATTCTTGTATCACTGGCATTGGATGAACATGCAAAACAATACGTACTAGCATTATTCCCAGGGTGATCACCTCGTTTGTAGCAGTTTCACATGTACTCCCTCCGGTCCTTTCTAGTCTGGATACAAGTTTTGTCTGTAGTCAAAGTATCTCTACTTTGACCAATCTTATAAAAAAAGTATGCACTTCACAATGTGCAAAGTAAAAAGGAACAGAAGGAGTACAAAGAGTTTGAGCAGCTTTTTAGCGTTTCTGTATATTGCAATCAAACACACAGGCCTGGCAATTCATAGAGAACATTCAACACAATCAATGATTATGCATCTCAGCGATGCACATGTCAGAGCTAATATTTACTTCACAACTAAAGAATAAATAAAAAAATTGATCGACGCTGCTAACAGCAAAGGGCATCCTATTCGAAAATATCAAACACATGTCTTCTTGCTAAAACCAATGAGCAAAATTTGACAAGGTTGTCCCATTCCAAAATATCAAATGCCTACGATTGTGGAATGGGAAGGGTTTGCCATCAGTTCGGACATTGACATGGCACCTCGTGCTAAATAAACCAACTGTTCTTTTTGTGCAGTTCCACCAAAATCAACAAAATTCGCGCGTAGTTTGTATGATTTCGCCCTTTTATGTTGCAACACCTTGAACTTATCGGCACCTCCTTTCTTGTGGTGGAAATGAATGATTCAATGTATTCATGAACATTTTGTGCAGTTCCCATTGAAATCAAGCTGAGCACCCCTGTTTGCACAAATACAAAAAAAGTGATTAGTATAAAGAAAATTGTACTATGAATTGACAGTTTAAACAGGCACCTACATGGTCCATGTAGAGCACACTTTTAGAAAAATGGAACTCACCGGAAAGAATCCTAGAACAACATTGTACTCGCGCATCACAGCAAGACAATGGAGATTTGTGAGTCCTTCTGAGCTGAAGCTAGTTTGGTCTTGTGGGAAGTAATGTAACCATCCTTCAACTGCTCCTTCTAATGTGAAGATAGACAGGGCTTCTTCATCCTGGAATAATCGGAACTAGTCACTTCACGTACTCCATATTCTTCTTCAGAGGAGGAGGATCCTATTGTGCAAAGACAAGAGGACAACTAAATGCTAGCATCCCTGTTTGCTCGAAAAAAAGGAAAGGAAATATTTAAAACAGCATAGATGAAGCACTTCTCAAGGACAATACCACTTTTTCATGACAGTATCTAAACAGTAGCACAACACCAATAGAGATGACAAAGCTCAATCATATGGATGAAATCAGTGGGCGAGTACCAACCTTTGTCAGGAGGCTTATTGTGTAGAGCATACAGATGAAGCACTTCTCCGGAACCATCTGTTGCAATCTACTGTGGTGGCCATGCTTACAATATACTCCTCGATTAGTTTAATGTTTCCAACATTTTCTTGTGAAGTTCCACTAAAATATATGGTATCTTCAAAGAAGATCCCTGCTTGCACAAGTAGAGACAATTACATATTACATAATTAAGAGTGGCATCAAATCAGTGGCAAAACAATTGCTCATTCCAGCCATAGCAATAAATTAAGATGCAAAACTATATCATTACTTGTGTCATCACAGTTCTAGTGCTTCATTACAGCACCGGGAGTTGATTTTTGTTTTTCTTCCGCTTGTTCTTCCCCTTCATCACTTGGTTCAATAACAGACAAGCTTCGCCTTCAATGTAAGATTTGGCATGTCAATTAGGGATCACAAGTATAACACTAAACAATGACATTAATTTTCTGATGAAAGTGGCAAAATACAAGCCAACAGTTGTGAAATATCCTTATCTTACCTCAATGGGATATTACGGTGCACATACAGATTGGAAGTCTTGTCTCCATTTGTGCAGTTCACTAAAATCAAGCAACATTACCGTACAAGTAGCACAACATATGAAAGCACACTATAGAATCATGTGAAAGAAGGCTAGTACTGACCTCTCATGATGCAGAATTCAAACAACTCACAAGAAGAAGATCTGAACCAAATTTGCCAACACGGATAGGAAGTAAGATCTCCTCTTGTGCAGTTCCACTAAGATCAAGCAATGAAGCAACGTTGTCGGTGTGACATTTTGGTTAAACTGCACAAAACATTCTTAAAACAAAAGTGTATTGTGCAGTGCAATAAAAGGTCACAATGGCAACGAGGTGAAGTAGATAACCCTGTTTACACAGAGGTGCAAAGGAAACAACTAGTGGTCAATAACGGTGGATGACACAGAAGCCAACAAAAAGAAGCATCTACCTTATCTAAATGGGAAAGAAAGCAAGACAGGAGCATTTCTCAAACGGTGGCATTGATTAATATTAACATAGAGATTATATGAACAATAAAATTCGTTAAACATGTAATTTGCTTTTAACTGTGGCATTGCATCAATTTTCTAGCGGCATTATTAGAGGGTGTTTGTTTACGGGGACATTTTGGTGTAGGGACTAAAAAAACTCTGTGTCAGTCCCATCTAAACCAAACAGGACAGACTTTTAGGGACTAAAAGTGGGCATTTGGGACTAAAGAAAGAAGACCCCGAGGGAGAGTCTTTTTGGGACTTTTTCCAATAGTTGCCCCTGCCACGCATCGCACCTTGTCTATATTAGTTCATTACTAGGGGTAACATGGTCTTTTAGCATGTCATTTAATAACCTCTAGTCCATGTTTAGTCCCTAGAACCAAGCAGGTAGGGACTAGGGAGTTTTTAACCAAATAGGGCCTTAGATTAACAACAGCTAAAGAGTTGCACGGGACAATGGACGCACTAGCACCATGTGCATCTACCGATGTACTGGGGTGATGCACAGTCCGTTGCAACAAAGAACAAACAAGCAAGGAGCATATCTGTGTTGGTCCCAGTTTTGTTATCTTTAGACACCTTTCACTATGTGAGCGCAGCAAATCTAGTCCTACTCAAACTCTACAACCTTTTCCCCCAAAACAAAAGATCAGTTCGTTACAGATGTGTGTACTACGTTTGTCATTGTTTTCCCTTTTCGACCAACATAGGTGCTGGATAGCCAGTTTGTAGTAGTACTTCCCCCCTTCCTTTCCTCTTTGAACCACGTCCTAGATTTATACTATACAACTTTCCCCACTACTTTCCCCCATTACTTTCCTCTTTGAACCATGTCTTAGATTCATGCGATACTACTTTCCCCCTTCCTTTCCTCTTTGGACCACGTCCTAGATTCATGCTATACAACGTTTCCCACTACTTTCCCCACACTACAAGAAATATGCTATCTTGTGACCTCCACTATTGGTCACTGAAAGGTCATAGTTTTTCATTTGCGACCTTTTTGTGACCAAAAACAGAAGGTCAAAAGCTGAGGGTCATAAACTGACTATAGCGACCTTCTCTGTGAGAAGGTCGTGGATGTTTATGACCAAAATATTCCTACTGTGGCGTTTTGGTCACTAGCAGCCTCCCCAGTCCACGTAGGCATCCAGCATGGCAAGCTGATGTGGCACAAGATTCAGCCCGGTCCAATTCGGTTTTCTACATGGGTCGAGCCCAACAATTCTAGATTTTTTCCAAGTCAATTCTTGTGGGCTACATGGGCCAAGCACAATATTTCAGCGCCTTTATTTTTGGGCCTTGGCCTTCTTACAATCATTTATTTTCTATTTTCAATCATTATATTTTAGCACTGGTCCCACTAGTCATAATGCCATACATCGGTCCCACATGTCAGAAATTTCAAAAATGCTTAGATTTTATTCACAAGTGGTTCCCACTGGTCAAGTTTCCATTTCACATCTTTTCAACATACATAATCACTATTTCAAACATACACTAGTCTTTTACAACCTGTTACAATATTACAAAGGTGCATCTTAAATTGTTCTCACTCATCAGATTGTTCATCAAGTAACACTACGTCTACTACAATCTGTAGATAGTCTATTACAACCCCAATATGCCTACTATTACAATATTACATTATTTACAGTCTATTACAGTCAAACATAGAGACAACTCTTTGCTGAGTAGTGCTATACGGCTTCAAACTTCAAATTCCATAGACCTGGAGCTCCTGTAAAAGAGTGAACACATAAACTACCAGCATTAGATTATTAGATTATTCCTGGACTATCAAAAAATTATATATTGAAAGAGATCTCATAGAAATGTAGATTTACGGGCCAAATATATGATAAAGCGATAGATTTAGTCAACTTTAAAGACCTAGATGTTTGTGATGCATCTTCACAGAACCACAAGAACACTAGATATAGTATAATATGATTCCAGGAGACTAAAAGAGCATCAATCAGGAGACCAAAAGAGCATCAATCAGTAGTAGGTATATAGCTAGCAAACTACTACTAGACATCATCGACACTTGAACCATAGCATGTCCAGCAAGTAAACAGAAAATGGGACAAGTACTAATTCTGGATAACATGTCCAGGAAGGCCATCCAATGGTTTCAGCCACATCCTAATAAACCAGCGGCACTCTAATACTACTAATTAGCAGCAGCAAATCAAATAGCCATATGAAGCACCAGCAATTGATCATCGACACAACAGTCAGCAAGGACTCAACCACGGCGCTAAAAGCATCAAAATCCTAACTGACCCATGAAACAGAGCATGGTTGTAGCATAGCAATGGGAGGAGCTCACAGTGGTGGTTTGTGTAGCCAATGTCGAACAACCTCCGTTCGTCGATTGTGAGCACCATGCACCTTGGTTGGCCATGAAGCCCTTGTCCTCTGCTGCACGGATGAAATCCAAAGCATCGCTGTTGCACATGGATAGGAGGAGTCAGAAATTTTGAGGTCAAATCAAAAAGGGAATAGCATATAGTTTGCAAGTGCATGAGGAAGGAAAGCAATGCAAAAGCATCACTTCGAGGTGTAGAATCCTAACCACAAGAGCATCAATCAGCAGCAGGCATATATATAGCTAGCAATAATACCATGTCCTCTCTTGTAAAGAAATATAAGAGAATTTAGATCACTAAAGTAGTGATCTAAACGGTCTTATATTTCTTTACGGCGGGTGTAGTAAACAACAGCATCAGCACTTGTACCATGACATGTCCAGCAAGGAAACAAAAAATGGGAAAAATAATTTATTCTAGACTAGATACCAACTGAACTAGCCAGATTAAACTTGTGCATAGTCGTAACAGTCACTGTCTGCAGTAGCAAGCATTTTTCCAAGTTAAACTTGTGCGTACGACCCCTCAAAAAACAAAAAACTTGTGCCTACGCAGACATGCTATCACCAGTTCGCCAGACTTGTGGCAACGAGCATTACAACCAGCAACACAGGCAACCACCATGCACGGTGGTAGATGCGTCCAGTAGATAGATGCATGAAGAAAACTGAATTACTATAACAGAATACTTCATGGGGAAGTTGGATATGATGCATCATGCAAGCAACTAATTTAGTAAGCAGTGCTCCAAAGTATTCCATATGTTAGGTGCAACTTGCATGCCAACACGAAGAAAAATACACATCTTCTCAGTGTCAGCTACGACTAAGGGTGCAAACTGGAAACACGCTGAAACTTGACTGTTATGAAAACCATTGATCAAGTGGTCAAATCAATTCTCTAGTTCAACAAGTAGTTATATGAGGCATCAAGGTTGCTAAATATCAAGAAGACCAGTTAATAGACAGAATGAAGCAGAGACCATGAGGCGGATCAGCTGGCAAATATTTGAGAAACAGAGCAAAATGGCTTGCTAATTTTGGCATCAACGAATTTGGGATAGGGAGGACAAGCTAGCAAAATGCGTTTAATAAAATGGATTACTTATGGCTGCTGTAGTACTACATATATACATGCTAGCGACATAAAGGTTCCATCAGGCCATGATCAACTACTCCAAACCATTGCATGCTGTGCAAAAAAAATACTAGATGAATCTCACTAATAGGAGCACTAGGTGATTAGTGGAAGAAGTAATCTGCAGTAGCAGGAGAAGCCTTGCATCATTGGTTTGGTCGGGTCGATGCTGAAAAGAGCAGCGTTGTACATGATCAGCACCCGAGCGGCTCAACCTTCCTATCCCCTACCTCAACTCGACCTGGCCTCAAGGAACCAACAGCGCCGCTGTACCTGGGTCATATTTAGGTACACAATTAGCTAATATGTCAACATTTAGTTACCATGGAAATAAAACAATGAACTCGGATAAGCATTAGCAGTGTAGTACAGAATGTATCACTATAGAAGTGCAGTCGAAGCACCAGCAATAAATACTCAATCACAGTAGATAGTACTGGTGAGTATATACCGTAGGTCTCGTACACCGAATAATTACACACGACGAGGTGCAAGCAATCTGTTTCAAAAAAGACAAGTTACGAAGTAGGCATTGAGTAACAACAACTCCACTAAACTTAAGCTGCTGCTACCTTCATATACTAAATGGAACCAGAAGTATGTCGACTACTAGACAACCATGGATGATGCCCAGGAAAAAAGAATGCACAAACACAAATGATAGAGCCACTAATTAACCACAAGTGAGTTATCTTAGAGATGCTACTCAAGCACTTGGAACCAGTATAGCAAGATAGATTACAAAAAAAACAATTCAGCATAAACCGTTGCAAGCATGAAGAGGTATTTAATCTTTTCACCTGCATTGCAATTTTCAGGATATGGGACCAGCCACTAAGCAAAGCTTAGGCGGAACATTCTTTAGGACCAGCTAATTCAATAATAAGCATATCATGGACTGGAACAATCTATACCACTGTGGATGTTGTTTTCCACTATATATCTCCAACAATAACACTAGTATCAAACTTAAAAAGAAATGCTTGACTAGCTAGCTAGTTTCTGAAAATACAAGGCATTAAGAGGTATCATCATTCTTTTAATAACTTGCATTGCAACATTCATGATCAATAGCTATGCACAAATGCAAGAAAATATACACGAACTGCCCGACTCTCTTAAATATATTTTTCAAGTGGTTTCTTTACAGCTGGGTATATGTTGCAGTCGACAAAAGAAGATGTATTTGCAGTTGCCTGCCACTCTGGAATGTCGAGGTGCTGCCTGACCTTCTCAATGTCAGCCACCAAGTCCCAGGTGGTGTTCTCTTATAAACAAGCATGGGGAGTGCTCTTCCAGTGCCTCTCTGCAATCAAACACACACAGATTAAGCACCACGGTCTCCTAGGAACACCGGTGAATAGACACATGAGGGGATCAAAACAAAACCAACCTGGTCGAACAACACGATCCTGTAGAACTCCGGATTGAAGATCCATAGTTGCCGGGCAAAGTGCCAGCCCAGGACCCCCGTGGAGGAAGACGACATGCTACAGACAGAACAAAATCGATATTACTAAGGGAAGAATTGTAGGTGCGCAACTGGTAAATGTCATAAAGCCTTCATGCTGCAGACATGAAGTACCCATAGTCCAAGAGAACAATTCACCTAGTGCTAATCATGGTCTGATACTGGGATACGCACAAACTAGTGCCCACATGTGTGCTCTAAATTTAAAAATCAGGTTGTTTCTAATGCGTGCATTCTGACTAACTGAAGAACTGCTCGAGTTTCAGTGGCCAAGAAGAATCGGATTTTGCATCACCAAGAGAGCACAAGGAAAGGGGATTGGCGGGGTTACCTGCCCTGATGCAGGTCCCGGTGGTGAAGCTGGCGCTGATGAAGGCCCGCGTAGAGCGACCCTTGCTGTCGTTGCCCATCGGAGGTGCGGGGGTCGTGCCAGTGACCCACTGCGGCGGCTAGGGTTCGGACCCGCCGTGGCTGTGGTTCCCGCCGCCGTGGCCCCTGCGAGGAGCCCGAACAGGACCCCACGGGCTTGGCCTTGGATCCGGCCGCGGCAGGAGCGACACGGCCTCCCCTCTCGATCTGGGTGCACGGCCGCGGCCCCCCGATTTGGAGCGTAGGGAGATGAAGGAGAGACTAAGGGCGCCAGCGGTGGGGTGGAGGGCAAAGGATGGGCCTCGGGGAGACGAGCTCGCCGCCGGTGGGGTTGGGATTGGGGGAGAGGGAGGAGGTCGGCGGCGGCGGCGATTGGGTGGGACGAGGAGGAGCAAGCCTCTTGTCTTCATTTTTGGGGCCGGTTGGACGCACGCATGCACGCACGCCGGATGAAGGCGAGGGGAGGGGGATGGCGGAGACGAGGTCGGCGGTGGGTGGGGGCGGCGGTGGTGGGTGGGGATGGCGGCGGTGGCGGAGACTAGGTCGCGACAAGGGAGAGGACGGCGCGGCAGCCTCGATTGGATCTGGAGAAGGAAAGGGTGGGTGGGTAGGTGGGTTAGGGTTTTGGTCTTTCAGCTGGAGAAGATCCACCATTGGATGGGCGCGTGAAGGATGGCTCAGATCGTGTCCAACTTGGTGATCCGCGCGGACGTGATTCCTCGCTTCTCATTGGTTGGCTGGCTCGCGCTCAAATATCCAAAATTTGGACCCAAATTTCTGAAAAAAAATAAATGCCTACAAATCTATGTTGCAAAATTGAACCAAATCAAGGGATTTTGTTCAAATGATCTCATATTTTGCACAAGGGTGCATCTTGGAATGGCAAACAATGTTGCCTAAGGGAGTTTTCATTTTTTTGCACGGAAAATTCATTTTCCATTTTCCGAGTGGCCGAAATGAGTTTTTTTTTGTGAAGGACCTACCATATATTTGTTGCAAAATTGGACCAAATCAAATTTATAAAAAACTATGCCATATTTAATAACAATTGACCAAATGGTTTGGTGTAAAAAGTTTTGATCCACCTCTGGTGAAAAAGACAAATTTCCACCGATTCAGCTGGAAGCGGGTCAAATTTGAACTGCAGGTGCCTCTTATTTTGCTCTTTATTTTTTCCAAAAATCATTTCTAGGTACATAAGTATCTATTTAATCAGAGAAACATCAAAAGTTTTCCAAGATTCAACCACTAGCTAGGAACGGTCAAGCCCGCCGTTTTGACCGCATTTTGAAACGGGCATAAAAAATTCAAAAAAACAAAAAATTGGAAAACCTTCGCATTGTGTCATTATATATGAACCAAGTTTCCAGGAAAAATAATAAACTTGTAATACGGAAAGTATTTTAAAAAAGTGTACTCAGAAATGAGCCATCATGCGTGAAGATTCATGACTTTCAAGCCAAATGATCAATCTTATGGCCACATTCATGGCATAGTTTGTTCAAATGATCTCATATTGTGCACAAGGGTGCATCTTGGAATTCCAAACAATGTTGCTTTGGGGAGTTTTCACTTTCATTGCACAAAAGAGCCATTTTTCATTTTCCGAGTGCCCCAAATGAAGTTTTTTTGTGAAGAACCTATCAAATAATTATTGAAAAATTGGACCAAATCAATTTTATAAAAAACTATGCCATATTTAATGCACAATTGACCAAATGGTTGGGTGTAAAAAGTTTTGATCCACCTCTGGTGAAAAAGACAAATTTCCGCCGATTTAGTTGGAAGCGGGTCAAATTTGAACTGCAGCTACCTCATAGTTTGCTCTTTATTTTTTCAAAAAATCATTTATAGGTACATAAGTATCTATTTAATCAGAGAAACACCAAAAAAATTCCAAGATTCAACCACTAGATAGGAACAGTCATTCCCGCCGTTTTGACCGCATTTTGAAACGGGCATAAAAAATTCAGAAAAAATCAAAAAATTGGAAAACCTTCGCATTGTGTCATTATATATGACCAAGTTTGCAGGAAAAATAATAAACTTGTATACAGAAATTATTTTAAAAAAGTGTTCTCAAAAATGAGCTATCATGCGTGAAGATTCATGGCTTTCAAGCCAAATGATCAATCTTATGGCCACATTTATGGCATAGTTTGTTCAAATGATCTCATATTGTGCACAAGGGTACATATTGGAATTCCAAACAATGTTGCCTAAGGAAGTTTTCATTTTCTTTGCACGGAAAATTCATTTTTCATTTTCCGAGTGTCCAAAAGGAGGTTTTTTGTGAAGGAACTACCAAATAATTGTTGCAAAAATGGACCAAATCAATTTTATAAAATACTAGCCATATATAATGCACAATTGACAAAATGGTTGGGTGTCAAAATTTTTGATCCACCTCTGGTGAAAAAGACATTCCCGTAAATTCAGTTGGAAGCGGGTCAAATGTGAACTGCAGTTGCCTCATAGTTTGCTCTTTATTTTTTCCAAAAATCATTTCTAGGTAAATAAGTATCTATTTAATCATAGAAACACCAAAAAAAAATTCCAAGATTCAACCACTAGCTAGGAACGGTCAAGCCCGCCGTTTTGACCGCATTTTGAAACGGGCATAAAAAATTCAAAAACAATCAAAAAATTGGAAAACCTTCGCATTGTGTCATTATATGTGACCAAGTTTCCAAGAAAAATAATAAACTTGTTATACGGTAATTATTTTAAAAAAGTGTTCTCATAAATGAGCGATCATGCGTGAAGATTCATGGCTTTCAAGCCAAATGATCAATCTTATGGCCACATTGATGGCATAGTTTGTTCAAATGATCTCATATTATGCACAAGGGTACATCTTGGAATTCCAAACAATGTTTCCTAAGGAAGTTTTCATTTTCTTTGCACGGAAAATTCATTTTTCATTTTCCGAGTGCCCAAAAGGAGGTTTTTTGTGAAGGAACTACCAAATAATTGTTGCAAAAATGGACCAAATAAATTTTATAAAATACTAGGCCATATATAATTCACAATTTACAAAATGGTTGGGTGTTAAATTTTTTGATCCACCTCTGGTGAAAAAGACAAATTCCCGTCGATTCAGTTGGAAGCGGGTCAAATTTGAACTGTAGCTGCCTCATAGTTTGCTCTTTATTTTTTCCAAAAATCATTTCTAGGTAAATAAGTATCTATGTAATCAGAAAGACATGGTTTGATGGCGAGACATCGAGGTTTGGATGGTGGCCGAGGGCCCCAACTCTAGAGCATGTAAGCTCGCATGCCCGCCGCGTGGTCACCGCGTGACCGTGGCGTTACCATGTGTTCTGGGCGGCCTAGGCATGTCTAGTGGGTTGGGCACTCCCTAGGTAGGTGCTAGGAAGAAAATCACAACATAAGATTCTCACGAGGAGACCGATCGATGCTCAAACATGAATAAGCAGCCAAGTGTTTGATTTGCGGTACGGGAAATGCACATGGCTAATGGGCGTGAGTTTTGGCTGAGGATGATCAGTTACTAAGAAGACCGTCTTCAAAAATTTTCAGCTCAAAAGGAGGAGCCTAGGTGGTACTTGCTTTACAAACTACCACACTGGACATAAATACGAATGTTGAAGCTGGGCTCAAAATAATGAATGGATTGAGCTGGCATTTGGTGGAGGATGGTTATTTGGGCATAGGAAAGCACTGTAGAAAATGGATACCATTTGGACATGCCAAAGTGGTACTTCCTTCACAAAGTGCTGCTCTGAATAGAATAGGAAAATGAATATTGTTGAGTTATTTGTGAACTAGGCAAGGAAGGTTTTTGACATATTTGATGAAGATATGATCCAAACAATTTATGAGATTTCTTTGGGAATTTTTGGAATGACAAAAATATAGGTTGCTTCACAACCTAGGGCAAAAACTGCCACATGGACATGACACATAGGCAAAACTGATGAGGTGGCGCCTAGTCATCACAACCAACCACAATCTACAAGTCTATGACCATCTATTTTGGTCGTTAACAACTAGAAATAAGGCAGCGGCCAGCCCTGTTTGCTTTGTGACCATTTGGTGTAAGGAAATTACGACCTTTCTGACCAAAATGGTCGCAATGGTTTAGGGTTTGGAGCCCCCGGAACAGCTTTTGACCAATTGGTCTCAAATGGTCATAGATCTATGACCATTTCTTCCAGGGTCACTGACAAAAGGTCACTAGTTGACATATTTCTTGTAGTGCCACATTCCTTTCCTATTTGAACCACGTCCTAGATTCATGGTATACAAATTTCCCCACTACTTTCCTGTTTGATCCAACACCTAGATTCGAGTGCACAAGCGGAAAAAGCCCACATGCAGCTAGAGCAATGCATGTGGAATAAGTAAATTATACCTTAAGGTTCTTGGGATGTGGTTCGATGGGCGACATGAGGCTGTTCGGCCCACACTATGTACGTCGGCGAAGAAGAAGGGGTCGGAGGCCCTCCCGCACCGCCGCTGGGTGAAAGTGAACAACTGCGCCGGTAGTGGATTCCCTCCCTTGCCAATGGCAACAACGTTAAGCCTCCTTCCCTTCCCGGCGGACGGATCCTACCGGCTCTTTGACCAGCAGTGAGGGGAGAGAGAGAGGCTAACAAAGTCTTGTTTAGATCTGGAGAGGGTGAGAGAGTGTGAAGAGAGCAACTACAAGCGCTGAGAGAGAGAAGCCAACAAAGTCTTGTTTAGATCTGGCGAGGGTGAGAGAGTGTGAAGAGAGTAACTACAAGCGCTAAGAGAGAGGCCAGTGTAGTCTTGTTTAGATCTGGAGAGGGTGAGAGAGTGTGAAGAGAGCAACTACAAGCGTTGAGGCTCTAGCGTGTATATATATACTGGAGAGACAGTGTGGTGCAAACCCTAGAAAACAAGCACCGAGGCTACAGCTTATACGTGATGAGGTGATTATACGGTCACTACAAGATCGTATAGCTCCGTATCCATCCATTTTGACTAGTCAAAGAATCCTCCTGGCACGAATTATGCTCAAGTGTTGTTATCGAACCCGAAACCTCAAGTTTGATGAGAGAACAGGCTAACCAGCTACACAACCCTCCCGTTATGTTCAACAATAGGAAAATAACCTTTTAACGTTCCTGCATTCGTGTGACAAGCATGCCGTGTTTTTTTTGTGTGGGAGTCATTGGGATTTAAATCATAATCGTGTCATGCGGCTTTGGTGGTAAGACTATCCATAGTGGTGCAGAAATAATGCAGCCTTAGTCACCTTACCTCTCTCCACGTAGTACGTTGGGTCCCACCAGTCAGAGGGTGAAACAAACAAATTAATAAGAAAAATTAAAAGCGCCAGCGGTGTATCTTACCTCACACATCTCGGTACTGCTCGGGAACACTGTCCAATTGATCCCTCTGTTCGCTCACGTACTATTTTAAGTGAATCCTTATTATAACATGCACATAATTTTGGGCACTTGTATTCGACATAAGTCAGTGTGCCACCGTATCTCGTACTACTCCCTCTGTCTAGGTGTAATAAGTCACGTTAGAAGGTGCAGCGGGACCAAGGTGCAAGGACATTGGAGGAGAAGGAGAAACTTGACCGGTCATTCCTCCAATCAAAGCCCTGATTTCTATCTCTAAACGCAACAATTAATCCAAACAACTAAGAGATACCGTTTTAGCTACCATGCAGGGCCACGTATTAACTCGCATGCAAGCCGACTTTGATTTCTTGACAGGTCAACATGTAGTTGCACTCCATGCGTTGGGTTTCCGGGGGAGACAACAAGGCAGAGTAAGGAGCGTTTGGTTACATTGCTTAGGCTGTTCATAGTGGTGAGTACTACCTCCGTCCTGGTTTATTGGTCCCCATTGTATTCCGTGCCAAATTTTGACCAGAAAATTGACTAACAAAATGTTAATGCATGTCAACAAAAATTATATTATTGGATTCGTATTTGATCATAGTTTTCAATGATATAATTTTTGATGACATGCATGGACATTTTGTTAGATAAATTTATGGTCAAAATTTAGCACGGAATACAATGAGGACCAATAAACCAGGACGGAGGTATTAACTTGGACTACTCCCTCCTTCTACGTGTGTAAGTCATCTTAAAAAAACCAAATAATCCAAAAACACTTAGGCGCAGTGCATTAACTTCTACCTCGTTTCTTGTTTCTTCACATATCGACCAATAAGAGACGAGGGGTGTGCATGCTTTTAATGACTTGAGACTACTACCAAACATGACATCTAGTGGTTAGTTCATTGCATGCAATGCTATTAATTAGCAAATAAACATTAATGTCTCTCGTTTTCCCCTCCTCCTTGCTCACGGTGCACAACCTAAGATGACTTACTCACCTAGACAGAGGGAGTACTAGTCTATGTTACTACTACGCGAAGTTTGCCATCGGAAGCGAGCCGATCTGGCTCTCCTGAGCTAGCAAGGTTTTTCTAGCCCACCCAAGCTAGCTGGCCCACAAAAGCTAACATATTTTAACAGTTCCAAATGCCTAACCTTGCCCGGCTATGCTATAAGCTGTTCTTGGATCCAAACGCTCCCTAAGTAACAACGCTCGCTAGCAACAAGGCCAGGAGGGGATTGAGATGCGAAGTTAATGGAAGACGCCTAAACATTTTGGGAATATCTGATTTTCGTAAGATGACTTAACACCTAGAAGGAGGGAGTACTACTCCTTAGTCCAGGTTTGATGGAATATTCGTCACCTCTTCTCTTCTTATACGTACCCCATTTGTATCTCACTTCCTGTGGCTTCGCACTCGCACAATTTTCCTATTCTATGAACCTGTGTGTGCGTGTGCGTTTGTGTGTGTGTGTGTTTAACATCAAGTGTGTGTTAGAGAGAGCGATAGATCGACCTACTCCTACAGAGAGATGGTGTGTAGTGTACGATTTTAGCCATGAGAGTCGGTGCATCCTCTCATTTCCGGGCGTTCGGTAGGGACAGGCGGACATCTGCCACGCCCGCTCCTGACCAGCCTGGCCCACCCAAAGCCCCTCCATCACCCACGCGCGCTTCCCGCCCGAAACGGTCAGCGCCGCTCCAAAGAATCGTTGCCACATTCATGCCCGGGCAGAGCAGACGCGACCTCTCACTGGCGCCTGCGTTGAAGGGAGAAGCGGATTCAAGAGTGATGGTTGCTTCGTCCGTCCAACTTATTGTTGGGTCTATGTGATTTGACGGCTCATTGGTCATTATTATTGATGTGGTAGGACTGCTCGATGTCCCACGCTTTCGGCGAAAGGAGGTACTACTAGATTACAATTTTCTCCATTCTTACAACGGAGGAGTGCAAGAGCAGTGAAAACACGCAGGCTCAGTGATTACATGGCCCACCCCACACTATCACCATATTTTTGGACACCACACGACACCTAATTCTTTCCATAGTACTCCCTCCATTCCGAAATATAAGTCTTTGTAAAGATTCCACTAGGTGGACTACATACGGAAGAAAATGAATGAATCTACACTTAAAATGCATCTATATACATCCGTATGTGGTTCATCGTGAAATCTCTACAAAGACTTATATTTAGCAACGAAGGAAGTACTAGTATAGTATGTACTGTAATTTGTCAGCGAGATAAATTTGTACAATGCTATGAAGCTTCCAGCTTCTGTTACATGTATCTTGCTTCCAAGGTTGCTCGTTGCAACATTTCATCAAGTACAAAGGAGACTAACATGCATGCACTACTAGGGAAAAGCCTAGCAGCAGCGCAGGTTTTGGGCCTATTAGCAGCGCGGGGGCCTGCGCTACTAATAAAGCGCTACAGCTAACTTATAGCAGTAGCGCGGGTGCCACCCGCGCTACTACTACATCCTTTAGTAGTAGCGTGGGTAAAAACCCGCGCTACTACTACCAGCGCGGGTTTTTTGAATTTTTTCGAAAAAATATTTTGATTTTTCCCCTAATTTTCAAATTTCTTAATTATTTTAACCTCAAATCTCTAATAACCCCTCATCGCTACTCAATTTAATCTCTAATCACCCCTCATCATTCCAAATCATCTAACTTCCCGGACGGTCACCCATCCTCTCACTACTACAGCTTGAGCACGCTTAACTTCCGGGTTCTATTCTCCCTCGTTTCCAAGTCTGCACTTGTTGTTTTCCTGACAATAGTAAGATGTCAATCCTATTAACCTCAGGAATTTAGCTTGAGCATGAAGTCACACATTTCACTATTTGAGTTTGAAACTATTGTTCTAAACAATTAGTAACACTAATATTTCTTGAATAATTACTTTGACCACTGTTTGACAATAGTTTGACCATAGTTTGGCCATAGTTTGACCAGATTTGACCAAAATTAAAAAAAACTAAAATAATTATTTAGTAATCCTAATATTCTAGAATAATTAGTTTGACCATTGTTTGACCACAGTTTGACCACACAGTTTGAAATTTTTTCGATTTTTTCCACTCTAGATCTTAAAAGCCCTGTAACTTTTTTTCTGTTAGGTTTTTGAGGATTTTGAAAATGTTTAACGGGGTTCCCCGCGTTAAATTTGGATGTAACTTTTCGAGTAGATGCCTTTTCATATAAAAAACTTTTTCATCCGAGTTAGTATGCAAAAGTTATGCCCATTTTTACAAATTCTCGAGAGATTTTGCAAATAAAGTCGAAATTGATATTTGCAAATTTTCCCTACAACTAGACCACATATCACATGGGAAACTTATTTTCTTTTATTTTTTTGACATTTTCATCATTTTCTTTTATTTTTTTTAAAACTGAAAAGGCGATCCACGGGGGGGGGGGGGGGTGGTAGAGTTTGAAAATGGGACCTTTAGTAGCATCGCGGTTTTTTACCCCCTCGCTACTACTATGGCACCACTTAGTAGTAGCGAGGGCTAAAAACCAACGCTACTGCTATCAAACTTAGTAGTAGCGAGGTTTTAAAACCCGCGCTACTACTACGGCATGTCCCAGGGGGCACGGTAGAGACCGCTTAGTAGTAGTGAGGGTTAAAAACCCACGCTACTGCTATGAACTTAGTAGTAGCGAGGTTTAAAAACCTGCGCTACTGGTAAGTAGCAGTAGCGATGGTTTTTAACCCTCGCTACTAGTAACTTTCTGTGTATAGGCTTTTCCCTAGTAGTGATGCTATTGCATCTCAATGATTGATAGATCATAGCAAATATGTACTCCCTCCGTTCGAAAATAAGTGTCTCAACTTTATGCAAACTTTAGTACAAAGTTGTACTACTACTAAAGTTGACACTTATTTTGGAACGGAGGCAGCTAAAGAAAAAAATGATCCATGCAGTCCCTAGCCCTTGAACCATAAACCCTAACCAGGCTTCAATTTGCTGGCAACATTCGAGCTTCTTAAGAAATGAAGTTTGCAACCTTTTGACTATCAGATCATTTTGTGCAGTTTTACCAAAATCAAGATGAGCATCCCTATGGCAAAAAAATGAAGAAGCGTGATTAGAATAAGATTACTGCGACTAGTTGATGAGACATAAAATCATCACAGTGGGTTTTCACCATCGGCCACGGCGACCGCATCTACACTAAGCAACCACCCCTTCCCCCGGCGGACATGATCCACCGGGATGTTAGAGATGTGGCCACAGTCGTTTTGTGCGAGAGAGTGTGAAGAGAGCAACCCCGCCAAGCAACCGTGTAGGCTGGCCCGTCCTGACTATGTATATAGTGGAGAGGTTTCCTTTTCTCTCCATATGAACCTATCATATTGCCTATGTGCCACTAAAGAAAAAAAACTTTATTTATAAATGACGCGGCACCTACTACTCGTTCTCCTATAACCTTGCGCTTGGCATCTCCAAAACATTAACCATGCGATTGGCTCTTCGCCTCTTCGGGAAGTCGAGCAATAATGATACTGCAGTATATATTAGTTCTGGCTATATGAGACCGAATGAATTGCTGCATGTCCACCACATGGGCGAGGGTCGAGGGGGAGGGACAATGCATACTACTACGTCCGTCTCAGGGGGTGTTTGTTTGCAGGGACTTTTTAGTGTAGGAACTGGAAAAGGTCCCTCTTAGAGACTTTTTAACCAAACATGAGGGACTACTAGGGACTAAAACTTGCTTTTTGGGACATAATGAAGAAGACTCTCAAGGAGAGTCTTTTTTGGGACTTTTCCAACTGTCGGCGTTCCGGGAACGGGGGTCCCCAGACTTGCCTGCCTGCGGCCTACGACGTGGCTCAACCAGTGGCCCGTTACGGCCCGTCTACATCGACCCAAGCTCAAGACCCTCGCGAGGGGCCAAGCCTCGCGGGGTGGATGATGCAAGGCTTCCTTAGGGGCGGCCTCACCAGGCAGGCTCGCGAGGAGGCGAAGAGATCAAGGAAAGGAGTACCTCGCGAGGTGCTCGTGACGCAAGCCATGACGATCGAGACCAGGCGGGCGCCAGGCGGGCGCCACTCGATGCAGTGTCCTTGTTTCCTCTTTGGTGCAAAGGGGGTAAGCGCAAGCGCGGGGTACCGAGGCATCAAGAAAATGTTACCATATCGGTGCAACGAGACCAAGACCAGCTGAGCGGTAGGACGGAGGTCACCATGGAGCCAAAGACGGCGTCATCACCAGTGCCTTTGCCAGTCGAAGACCAACTTTAGTCAGGATAGCTTGTACTAGTTGCCCCCCTTCAAAATGTCTGTTGTTAGCTCCCTTCCCGCTCAATAATTGGGAATAGGACCAGGGCCCCTATAAATAGGGACAACCACCACAGTAGAAGGCATCGAGATCTCACCTAGAGCCAAGAGAGACGCAATCGTTCTTCTCCAAGCACACCACCACAAGAACACTCGTCGCGAGGTTGTTCTTCCTCTGTACTATTCGTCATCAGCCCCAGAGCCAATCCACCACACCACACACTGGATTAGGGTATTACACCACAACGGTGCCCCGGACCAGTATAAACCTTGTGTCCCTTGGGTTGTTCATCGTGTAGCTTAGATTCACGGCGAGGCTTTGGAACATGGATCAGTAGGGAGAAGATCTTCGTGCGCACCCCAGAGTTCGAACCTTAAGGGTTCTGCCGGAACCCGATATCCGACATTTGGCACGCCAGGTAGGGGTGCGCCGGAATCTTCCTTCCGAAGTTTTGCGTTCCATTGCTTTGTCGCATCCATGGCAGACGCTCGCTGAGCTCACGCCGAGCGTCTGGCTGATCTCGCCGCCCGCGTCGCCCAGAAGGCTCCCGTCGGTGGGCCTCCTTGTTGTTCTCCATCGCCCGCCGCCAATGCCGCCATCGGCCCAGCGGGGAATGAGCAGCAAGCATCGTTGCTGCATCCCTCAGTGCGGCGGGAAGGGCACACCGCCACTCCGTCGCTAACTCTAGCTGGTTCATCATCTCAGGCTCATCGTGCTCCCACGGACACGCAGGCCGTGTTGCTCCTAGCACGTGAGATCCTACACTACCGCCCCGTCGACGACCTCTACGAGGAGTAGCTCTCTCGCATC
The DNA here is from genome assembly GCF_018294505.1 of Triticum aestivum. Lineage (NCBI taxonomy): Eukaryota > Viridiplantae > Streptophyta > Magnoliopsida > Poales > Poaceae > Triticum > Triticum aestivum. Next base: position 57,582,539 of record NC_057801.1, on the reverse strand, counting down.
ACCGAGCTCGTCAGTGCCGCATGGGGATCTCCTGCGCCGTCCCTCTCACTGCCTCGCCCTCCGTCCTGCATGGGTGATGCAGCTCAGGAGGTGCCTCCGCCACCTCCTCCCCAAGAAGGTGCCCTGGCTCCAAGGCGCGCGGCCCCTGGACGGGACCCGCCGCGTCCAGCGCCCGCGCGATAAGAAAGGAGCTGCAAAGAAATCCCTCGGCCCCAAGAAGGCGCTCGCGTGCTCCCTGCTCCAGCACGTCAAGACTGCATCCCTGCGCCAGCACGTCAAGACCCCGTGCTGCCCCTGGTGGCGGCACGCGGGAATCTCCAAGATCAAGCCCCGCATCTGCAAAGGGCTCTAGTGGCCACCGCAGGCTGCCGCGCCTTCACCATCGAGCTATGTAGTGTCGCCTGGCCGGGCAAATTCAAGCCAGATCTGCCTCCTTGCTACGATGACACTGCCGACCCCGTGGAGTACCTGCTGCTCTACGAGCTGGGCATTGAAGCGGCCAACAGAGATGAAAAGGTCATGGCGAACTGGTTTCCCATGGCGATCAAGGATGGTGCCCGCACATGGCTCCTGAACCTGCCTCCTGGCTTGATCTCCTCTTGGGACGAGATGCGCAGCCGCTTCATCGCCAACTTCCAGGGCAGTCGCGACCGTCTTCCAGTCGTGGGTGACCTGCGCTGCATCAAGCAGCAGCCGGGAGAGACCTTATAGAAGTACATCTAGTGCTTCAACAATGCTCGCCTCAAGATTCCCAGGGTGACTGAGGAGGCCATCATCTCAGCGTTCTCTGACGGCGTACGCGACGTCAAGATGAAGGAGGAGCTCGCCATCCACGAGGACCTTTGCACATCCCTGGAGCTATTCAACCTGGCGACCAAGTGCGCAAGAGCTGAGGAGGGGCGCCTCTCCCTCCTCGAGCTTCCAGCCGCTGACCCAGAAGAGAAGAAAGCCAAGGTCAAGGACGTGAAGTGCAAAGGAGCAGTTGTGCTCGCAGCAGAACCAGACACGAAGCGCAGTAGGGACTAGCCGGAATCGTCCAAGGGCAAACGATTCTGCGCCTACCACCGCCTCTACACCCACAACACCAACGAATGCCAGGAGCTCAGAGCCATTCGAGAAGGACGCATCGGTCGACGCCTCGAGCGCAACGACCGGGGCTTTGGCCGAGCAGGAGGAAGAGGTGGAGGACGATGGGACGACGGAGGCCCTTGCCAGGAGTGGTGTGACCGACCTCGCGAGGATCGTTGGCAGGACCAGCCTCGCGAGGGGGCTTGGAGGGATCAGCCTCGCGAGGATCGCCCGCAGGGCAACGCATACATTCCTCCTCTGCCACCACCACCAAGAAGGAATGACGACCACCGCTAGGATGAGGGGGCTGGGGGCTTCCAGGAGCCACGTGCTATCGCTTGCATCTTGGGCGGCGCCCAGGTCCCAGCCTCTCAGCGCATCTTGAAGCAATTTCCTCGCGAGGTGAACGTAGTCCTCCCCAAGCTCGAGGCCACGCGCCCTCTTAGGTGGTCCACGTGCACCATCACGTTCAGCTCAGCGGATCAGCTCAAGTGTGCGGCTATAGCTGGCATCCTCCCAATGCTTTCTTCCCTAGTCATCAGCAGTGTGCAAGTTACTAGGACCCTCATCGATGGCGGCACAGGGCTCAAGTTCTGTCCGTCGAGACGTTCAATAACCTCCAAGTGCCTTATGATCAACTCCAGCCAACCAAGCCTTTCTCAGGAGTCACTGATGGCTCCACCACTCCGATAGGGCAGGTTCGCCTCCCTATCACTTTCGAACAGCGCAAGAACTACCGTACCGAGCTCATCGACTTTGATGTTACCCACATTCGCCTGCCATACAACGCCATCCTCGGGTATCCAGCCCTGGCAAAGTTCATGGCGGTAACTCACCATGGTTACAATGTCCTCAAGATGCCGGGAAGCGGCGGAATCATCACGATCCCCTGGGAAGAGAAGGATGCGGTGTGCTCTCTCGAGCATGCCTTCCAAGCTGCATCAGTCGAGGACCCAGACAACAGGAGCGAGAACCCTCGCAAGGCGGTTCCCAAGAAGAAGAAGACATCGCTTAGCTCAAGGCCTTAGGAGGTTGACATCTCCGGAGGCGCCACTTCAGGATCTGCGCCCGAGCAAGGGGCGCCTCCCACCGTGGCATAGGAAGGCGCGCCCGGCACCCTCCTCGGGCAAGGCTCGGTGGCTCTCTCCTAGATGGCCTCGGACTTTGCCAGGATCACGAGGGAGGCGCTCGGGCACCACTTGGAGGCGTGCTTTGCGGCACGTTTTCCTCAGGAAGGCATGGGGCAAGGAGGGCCCAACCCTCAGGAGTTCATCCCCAAGGCCACTCAGGAGCTTCAAGAATCGAGAGTCATACGCGGCGATCGCCGCCTACCCAACGTAGCTCCCCATCTACGCGAGGATGGTGGGCTACGCATCTGCATCGACTACCAAGGGCTTAGTCGAGTCACGTCTCAGGAGCGCCTCTGGCCTTCGCGCGTGGGATGCTGCGAGGGTCTGCCGCACAGCTATATTCGCATGCCTTTCGGCCTGCCGAATGCGGTTGCCGCTCACCAGCGTCTTTTGTGGAGCATTCTGGCAGCTCAGGAGGCCAGACACCACGTGGTCCTGGCAGAGATGGAGATGGTCCTCGAGGAGCCGCCCGGACCCCCAGCGCCTCCTGAGGCTCAGGGCTTCGGTGGCTCGTGAGGATCGGCCTCTTCACCATGCATTGTCAGCTACTTCAACACTCGCTCTACAATGGTATCAGGTGACATCTTTCGAGTTCATTTCAGCTGGGAGTGCCCTAAGGGCTGCATCATTCCCAGGTCGCATGGGTCCGTCCCTGCGGCATGTATCGCTTTTGCTTATGCTTTTAGTCTACATTGCTGGGGTGCCCCTCGGGCTGCATCATCCCCAAGCCGCTCGGGCCTGACCCACTGGCATGTATCCTTCCTGCATTTGTCTAAGCTGATTTTCCTTTCATGCTTAGCCTGCCTATGATTATCATTTCCCGCCTACCACAGGCCCCTTTTTCTCCCTCATGCAAATCGCTTGCACGTTAAAAGGGGGGCGCTTGAGCATCACGACTCAGGGGCTCTTACTAGTTCTCCATCCCTCACCCACTGGCCTTGTCCATGGCATCGCGACCTGGCATACCAGCGGCGGCTGAGCTCGCTCGAGTGCCGGGACCTGAGAATGTAGAGCATTTGTATCTAACCACCTAGTAGGTACACTCAGCCACCCAAGGCTCAAGATCAGGCCCAACCTGCCTTGAGGTAGGGCCTCGTGAGTCCCGTGCTGGCTCACGAGTGCTCAGATACACCTCGTCTAGCCCTACCGTGCCGGTCAGGTGTCAGAGTAGGGCTGTACACGCCCCGGGGGCTCCTCCTGGAGGGCCCCCCCTCCCACATACCAGTGGAAGCACCATGCTCCGCGCTGGCTGACGACACTGCCGAGGAGCGGCTATGCCCGTACACATACGGAAGCACTATGCTCCGCGCTGGTGATAAACAACTGAGGGCAGACCACGGCTGTATCAACCTCAGGGAGCCCAGAGCTCAGTGTCTGGACTCATCGCAATGCCTCCCCTTGGGAGCGCCACACGAGGGGGATGGACATGGGGCTGTGCCCGGGTCACGCCCGAGCGCAAGCCGCCCAGCCAGGTCCCTCGGACCTGGTCGTCGCGCGCCCCTCCCTGAGCGGAGCCAAGGTATGAAGACCGTTTGAGCGTCAAGGGGGACTCTTGAGCATCGTGAGTCAGGAGCCTAACTGGTCACGTAGCCCCTCACTCCTTAGTTCTGCAAGGCTAACAGCGGTTGAGGTATGCGCGGGTCCGGGCCCTGCTAACATAGAATGATAGATGTACTCCTACACCCCCTCCCTATTTGCTGTTTGCGCGTCAAGGGGGACTCCTGAGGATCGTGACTCAGGAGCCTAACTTGTCACAGAGCCCCTCACTCCTTGGTCCCGTCCTGGTGATCCAGTCGGGGCTAACAGCGGCTGAGGTATGCGCGGGGCCGGGCCCTGTCGACGTAGAAAACAAAGCAAATAGGAAGGAAACCGCAAAATCTCGCAAAATCAGAAGAAATATTACAAACCATAAATTGTCCTCATGATACCAAACAAAAGTTTAAATGCCTCCATGAGGCACGGTGCATGTTGCAGGAGTTGAAACAGGAAAGAAGCTGCGAGGAGATTACCCTTGAGCAGCGCCGTCATTCGCCAGGAGCCCCGCCTCCGTGGCGGAGTTGCGCTTGTCAGATCCACCTCCCGAGGCCGCGGAACCAGCAGTACCTGCCTTGGGCGCAGTGGCAAAGGCGCGGAACTTCGCTAGTAGGGCTTCCGCTCGGCCCTTCATGACTTCAGCGGCAGCGGCGGAGCGCTCGGCGTCCACAGGCTCCAGCAGATCGTCAAGGTTGACGCCGGGGTCACGAAGGTAGACGTGGCTGAGGACCCGAGTTAGCACCGTAGAAGAAAGGATGCGAGCTTCAACCTCGTCCATGGGGCCGATGCCGGTCACGACCTCCTCAAGCGCTTCGACCAAGAAGGGAAGCAGCTTGGCGGGGCCGTCCTTGGCTCCGGCCAGCGGCTTCTCCAGAGCATCATCATAAAGCAACTTCAGCGCCTTGCGAGATCTCTTCTCAAGATCCGTGAAGGCCACACGATCCTCGGCCAAGACCTTCGCCTTGGCGTCTAGCTCGGCCCTCTCTGCCTTCAGCTTTGCTCCAGAGTCTTCAGTCGGCTGCGATCAGTGGTCAGCTCGGTGTTGCGGTCCCCAATGGCGGCCTCCCGAGCCTTCATCTTTTCCTCCTTTGCCTGGCGGTCGCGAGCCTCCTTGGCGAGCTCATCGCGCAGGCCCCGCAGCTCGTCCTCCAGCGCCTTGCAGCGGTCCTAGGCGATCGAGGCATCCTTCAACTCTGCGTCACGAGCGGCCGCGGCCTGGGTGGCGGCTTTCCTTTCCTCCTCGGAAGCTGCTGTAGCCTGGCTTAGCCCACTCGGAAGGAGGTCTCAGAATGAACCCAACCAAAGATCAGCCCCAGGCGCCCGGCCACCAGGCGGGGGATGGCGCCCTTGAGCTCTTCTCGTAGCCGGCCTGGCTCAGCAACGGCACGGTCCAAGACGGCGGTGGAGGCAGAGGAGTCAGGAACCAGTGGAGCAGGAAGAGGAGATAGTAGCATGATCATGGCTTAGGAGACTGGAAGCTCCTGAGTCTTGGCAACCTCAGTGACAGCATCAAGTGCCGGTGGCCCCAGAGCCAGCAGGGCCATGGGGACTGGCACCCTGCCACGGCGCTCCTCCTGGCCTCGCCAGGACGACCGGGCAGGGGAGGTGCGAGCTCCACTGCCTCTCCTTCCCATAGACGAAGGCGCGGCCACGACGGGTGAGCTTGCCCCAAGCAGATCCACCATGTCCCCGTTCAGCCTCTTCGCTGCAGGCGGCAGCCTACCCAAGTGATAGAGGACATCAAGCCCTGACAGCGAAAACAAGAGCAAAGCGGAGTTCGAGTACTTACTGGTCAATCGCAGCGTGTTCTGGCGGTCTCCTGCCGAGCTTAAAGCACGTGAGCCTCTTGCGGGGCGCAGCCTCGGGAGGTCCAGAGGCAGAGAAGGGCGCACCAGAGGGGCTGGAGCTAGCTTCGAGCAGTGCTGGGGCCGGAGTAGCCCCTCGGGAGATCAGCCCCGACCTGTCCTTCTTCGCGATCACGGGCAGGTCCTCTCCCCCTCGCCTGGTGTAGGCCTCGTCGTCATCCGGCAGGGTGCAGAGGATGTTGGCCTTGCGCCAAGCGGAAGTCTCCCCTGTCCCCTGAGTGGTCTCCTCCGAGTCGCGCTCCTCTTCTTCTTCATATTCCTCCCCTCCTCCGCGGGAATCATCAGAAGACAATTCCACCGGCGCCGCCGCCTCCTGGCCTTCAGGAGGCATCTCCGGCACCAGGTCGCTCCCATTGAAGGTGGGCATGGCTTCCACCACTTGCTGCCAGCCTTCGCAAAGGAACAAGGGGACAGGAGCGCCCTCCAGGCCTTCCACACCCCCTCCAACTAGGAAGCGGAGAACTGCCATCAGATCCTCATCAGCCAGGGCCTCCGAGTTTAGGCGGAGATCGTCATCTGCATCTCCAAGCCTCCACAATGGGCGTGAGTGCGCCTGAAATGGAGCCACCCGCTCCACCAGGAACTCCCTTAGGAGCGTGGCCCGGTCAGCTTCGCCGCCTTCATGTTACCCGGTATCAGGTAGGTGTTCATCTCCTCCGGCACCAGCTTCACCCGTGGTTGTCAATCTTCACGCGAGACCATGCCTCGTCAGCCTGGGGCTGCTCCGTGGGCAGCACCAACCGAGAGTGGGTGCATCTGGCGTCCATCATGACCCACTTACTCTGGAAGCCATCAACCCTCTTCCCGACCTTCGAGATCGCGTTGGCTTTGGAGTACGCGACAAAGCCAGCGCACGCCAAGGTATAGCTTCCGGTGTCCCGAAGGGAGAAGAAGTGGCGCAGCAAGGCCACAGAAGGCATCACCCCGACGTGTGATACGTCTCTGTCATATCTATAATTTTTGATTGTTCCATGCCAATATTCTTCAACTTTCATATACTTTTGCAACTTTTTATTCTATTTTTGGGACTAACATATTGATCCAGTGCCCAGTGCGAGTTCCTGTTTGTTGCATTTTTTATGTTTCACAGAAAACCAATATCAAACGGAGTCCAAATGGGATAAAAACGGACAGAGAATTATTTTGGAATATTTGGGATTTTTCAGAGGAAGAATCAATGCGAAATGGTGTCCGAGGTGCCAACAAGACAGGGGGGCGCGCCCACACCCCCTGGGCACGCCTGGCACTCTCGTGGGCCACCAATAAGGCGGTTGTCGGTGTACTAGGGTAGGGGTACCCTAGTATCCCAAACTTGTGCACGGGCAGTTGCAGCGCCCCGCGGCAAGGCTTGCCGGGTGACCGCCAAGGTCCTCCGTGGTTCCTTTGGAGCCATTCAAGAACAAAGTATTCAAGCCAAGGAGACAAGGCCCCGGCAAGAGGAGCTTGCCGGGAAGGCCAACCAAGGCGTCTCAAGGAACTTGCCGTGACGCGCCATGCATCCCGGCAAGGCTCGGTGAGCGACAAGCTTCCGGACGCGACAAGACAGCGACCGCGGCAAGGCACTTGCCATGGCAAGCAACCACTCTGTACCCACGCTCCAGCACATCCACCAATGTGTCGCCTTGGGGCTTTCCAGGCGCGCGTGGTGGGAGGCTGTGCAGCCAGCGGTGCGCGGTGGCAAGCGGCGCTGACAAGATAGCCATCATGGCAAGCGGTGGCGTCCCTGACGGTCCCTTTTTGCACTGTTTGAGCGACACAGACGGGCATTTAATGCCTTTGTCCCCTGCCGTCAGGGTTAGGTAGGATGCACTGTACAGGTAGCTGTACCAACCACCCCCCTTTTTTACATTTTTACCCTCGTCTGCGTTGCCACCTGTCGGTGACCCCTTGAGCATATAAAAGGAGGCCCATGCGCAACGTAGAGGGGGTTTCGAAAACCAGAAAACACTCACGCTCGGTCTCGTTAGCAGCTCGTGTGTACTGTAGCACTCAGCGCTCCCGAGCAAGAACTCAATACAATTAGACAAGCAGCAGTAGGAGTATTATCTCTCCGGAGAGCTCCGAAGCTGGGTAAACGGTCGTGTGCTTCGCCTCGATCCGCTCTTCGTGCGATCTCTGCCCCCCGCCGAACCGAAAGGGGCCCGGTCCGCCGGTCCCCATAGGTGTTCGTGGATCAGCTTCCCCGACGTCTTTGGCGCGCCAGGTAGGGGGCGTCGAGATTGTGTGAACCTGATCCGGTATTCACACGAGCTAGATCTTCATTTTCTTCATCGACATGCCACCGAAGAAGAAGACTTCGGCGGCGGCTGTTCTGTCCACGTCGATCCCACCACCACCGGAGCAAACGAGTGGTGGGGCTGACGCCGGCGGAAGAATGGACATCGACGAGGGAGCTCACGGTGCTGCCAGGTCCAAGGGCAAGGCTGCGCAGACCTCGGCGTCCGTACATGTACCGCGCCCGTCTCAGGAGGCGCAGGACCGACAGCGTCATGGTACTCGCAGTACCATATGTTTGTTGGGCCAAGATCGAGCTGGTGGATCTCGAGGTGCTCAAGACCAGCATGCACGCCAACATGCTGACACGAGCGAGACACGGTCGCCTAGATAGAATACTGCTCCTTCTAACATAGTTAGAAGTCCGAGCATATCCCGCTCCTCGCACCGTTCGCCACTGCCACCCACCACTCTAGCAGAAGCTTTGGCGCGAGCTCAACTGCTCCTGGATTACCCTCCAACGGAAGACAAGATCGACGGATGGAGGGCCACTATTCAAAGTCTCATCGGCTTCGCCAACGGCGACACTCCACGGCAGCCGAGTACATCACGGCCGCGGCAGGACCGCCAGGCACGAGCCAGTGGCGACGAAACCGGTGGGGGTGCAACCAGCATGCACTCTCCACCCCGAAGGCCAAGATCGCCGACTCGCTGAATCCACCTCGACAGCGACGGAACCGCATCATCGGATCCACGAGCTCGTCGCGATCAGCGCCAAGTTCTTCATGAACGACAGCAAGAAGATGCTCGTACTCGCATCGAGCGCCGAAGAGAAGTGCGGCGTCAATCCGACCAGCGCGCTGGGCCCTCTATCGACATGCATGCGCCAGGGGAACCAGGCGACTTGCCGTACGCGGTAGGTTGCCCTACGTTCACTCGTGAGCTGCGGCAAGTCCAGTGGCCCAGCACAAAGAATTTCAAGCCAGACATGCCAGAGAAGTACGACGGCAAGTCGCATCCGTCGGAGTTCCTCAGCATCTACACCATCGCGGTGCAAGCTGCCGGGGGACGAGACGACAAGATCCTTGCCAACTACTTCCCGCTGGTGCTCAAACCCAATGTCAGATTCTGGCTCATGCACTTGCCGGACAACTCCATATCCTCCTGGGCAGACCTATGCCATTAGTTTGTCGGCGCCTTTACGGGCGGCCACAAGCCTCATGGCCAAGAGAGTGACCTTCATCTGCTCGCCCAGAAGGAAGGAGAGCCCCTGCGCAAGTACATTCAGATATTCAGCCGCGTACAGCACAACATCTCAGACGTCCACCCTGCCGCGGTGATCAGCGCGTTCCATCAGAATGTGCGAAACCGCAGGATGCGGGAGGAGATGGCGATGTGCAAGATCAGAGACGTCAGTGAGCTATATGCCCTAGCTGACAAGTGTGCGTGTGCTGAGGAAGGGAGAAAACTCCCCGGAGAGAATACAGGTGGATCTGATAGTGAGGAGACTGCCCCGGCAAAGAGAAACCGGCGGCGGAACAATAGGAAGAAGAAAGGCAAAGAGGTGCTAGTCGTTGAGCAGTCCGGCAAGAAAGCCAAAGTTGGTAGCCCCGGCAAGGAGATTGCCGCAGGCACCAACCACCAGGCTGTGGCGGTTGCCGACAAGCAGGACGGCACCAACAAGCAGTACTGCAAGATCCACCGCACCAAGGGCCATGACCTCCAGAGCTGCAAGAAGGTCGAACAGCTTGTCGAACAGCAGAAAGCTGAATACGAGCGACGCGACAAGGAGAAAGCCCAGGAAGGTGCTGGAGGAGCCGGCAAGAAACGTCCCGGACGAGGAGGACGCCGCGGCAAGGCCAAGCAGCGGCAAGGAGACAGACCTCCCCGCGGCCGTGACATGGATGAAGATGACGACGACGATGAAGATATGGATGATGACGAGACCGATGAGCAGGAGTTCCAGAAAGCCACAGAGGTCCTGTGCGTTGACGGCGGTGCTTCTCTGCATACTACACACCGCCAGCTCAAGCAGTGGGTGTGGGAAGTCAATGCGGCAGAACCACCCATCGAGTCACGCAAGCCTCTGAAATGGTCCAGCACACCTATCATATTTGATATTGAGGACCACCCTGATCGCATAACTACGGTCGGGTGCTTGCCGATGTTGGTTTCACCAACTATCCGCAACCTCAAGGTCACTAAGATGCTAGTTGACGGCGGGGCCGGCCTGAACTTGATCCCCTCTGCGGTACTCCAGAAACTCCAGATCCCTGATAGCGAGCTCGAAGAGACCGGCACATTCCAAGGAATCAATCCGGGAAGGAGCAAGCCGAAGGGAAAGATCATGTTGCCAGTGACATTTGGCAGCGAGTTGAACTTCAGGACTGAGAGGGTCACTTTTGACGTTGCTGAATTTCCATTGCCCTACAATGGGATACTCGGCCGTCCAGCACTAGCCAAGTTTATGGCAGCCTCTCACTATGCATACAACGTGCTGAAGATGCCAGGCCCGATAAGTGTCATCTCTGTCGCTGGCGACAAGAAGGATGCTCTTATCTGCGCCGACAAGATCTACCGGGAAGCAGCAACCGCAACAGATTGCAAGTCACTTGCCGTTGAAGCTCCCGGGGCGAAGAAGAAGACCAAGTCCGGCAAGAGTTCTGATGCCCACTCCGGCAAGCGCACCTCTTCGGAGTGCTGCGCTACCGTCGAGGACGCACCATCGAGCTCCACCGGCAAGTGTAAGAAAACAATGGCAGCTCCACCAGAGACCAAGAAGGTGTCCGCCATGGAGGATGGCACTGGTGGTACCTTCACCATTAGTGCCACTCTCGACCCTAAATAGGAAAGCGCGCTCATTGCTTTCCTGCGGGCGAACGTCGACGTATTTGCATGGCAACCGTCTGACATCCCCGGTGTTCCCAGGAAAGTAATCGAGCACCATCTTGCCGTCTGCCCTCATGCGCGGCCCGTCAAGCAGAAAGTCAGGAAACAGGCAGTGGAGCGCCAAGAATTCATTGCAGAAGAAATCAAGAAATTGGAAGCAGCATGCCTTGTCAGAGGAGTGATCCATCCTACGTGGTTGGCCAATCCTGTAGTCGTGCGTAAGGCAAACGAGAAATGGAGGCTTTGTATCGACTTTACCGATGTCAATAAAGCTTGTCCCAAAGACCCATTTCCCTTGCCGCGCATTGACCAGATTGTTGACTCCACGACCGGATGTGACTTGCTTTCATTTCTTGATGCATACTCAGGATACCATCGGATCTTCATGGCAGAAGAGGATGAGGAGAAGACTGCATTCATTACCCCATGTGGCACATACTGTTTCGTACGGATGCCCTTCGGTTTAAAGAATGCGGGATCAACATTTGCAAGGGTAGTCCATGACGCTTTTGAGCCGCAAATACACAGAAATGTGGAAGCCTACATGGATGACATAGTGGTGAAGAGCAAGGACAAGGCGACTCTGATTCAAGATTTAGACGAAACCTTTGCAAATCTGCACAAGATCAACCTCAAGCTTAACCCCGAGAAGTGTGTGTTTGGAGTCCCTTCCGGCAAGCTTCTCGGGTTCTTCGTGTCTCAGCGGGGAATTGAAGCCAATCCCGACAAGATCAAGGCCATTGAGCAGATTGAAGCACCAAAGCGCGTCAAGGATGTACGAAGACTTGCCGGTTGCGTAGCTGCTCTCAGCAGGTTTATCTCTAGGTCTGCTCAGCGCGCCCTGCCGTTTTTCAAAATATTGAAAAAGGCAGGTCCAATGAAATGGACTTCGGAGGCGGAGGCTGCGCTGCAGGACTTGAAGAGATACCTGTCCTCCACTCCAACACTTGTCGCACCTAAGCCGCAAGAGAAGTTGCTGCTATATATAGCGGCAACCAATCAAGTGGTTAGTGTTGCGTTAGTAGTGGAGAGGGAGGCGAATGATGAGCCAGCAACCATGGCAGACATATCCAGCGACAAGCAGGGGACTTCACCGGCAAGCTCTGGTCCCGACAAAGATGGATCTGCGCAGGAGCGTGACAAGATGCAGAAAAGAATGGTGCAGCGCCCAGTTTACTTTGTCAGCTCCCTTCTGCAGGGGGCTAGGTCAAGGTACTCTGGTGTGCAGAAACTGCTTTTCGGCCTTCTCATGGCCTCGAGAAAGCTGCGCCATTACTTCCAAGCACATGAGATCACAGTCGTCACTCGTTTTCCCCTGAAGAGGATACTGCAAAATCCAGAAGCAACAGGCAGGATCGTCGAGTGGGCACTGGAACTGTCAAGCTTTGGCCTCAAGTTTGAGAGCACTTCAACTATCCAAAGCAGAGCATTGGCAGAGTTCATAGCAGAATGGACGCCAACACAAGATGAAGAAATTCCAGAAACGAGCATCCCCGTCGAGGAAGCAAGCAAAGAGTGGCCGATGTACTTTGATGGTGCTTTCTCGCTGCAAGGCGCCGGTGCGGGCGTACTACTTGTCGCACCCACCGGAGAGCACCTCAAGTACGTAGTCCAGATGCACTTTTCCAAGGAGCAAGCAACAAACAATACTGCAGAGTATGAAGGTTTTCTTGCCGGTGTCAGGATCGCAGCAGACCTTGGGATCAAGAAGCTCATTGTCAGGGGTGACTCACAGCTTGTCGTCCACCAAGTGAACAAGAATTATCAGAGTCCGTTGATGGAAGCTCACGTTGATGAGGTGAGAAAGCTAGAAGAGCACTTTGACGGCCTATAGATGGAGCATGTCCCAAGAGCTCAGAACGACATTGCCGATCGCCTGTCAAAGTGCGCCGCAATTAAGTTACCTGTGGAACCAGGGATCTTTGTGCTCAAGCTGACTCAACCGTCCGTAACACCATCAACTGGACAGAGCAAGAAGAGGAAGTTGATTTCTGGTGACTATTTTTCGATAGAGCTCCCCGAAGCCGCCGCCAAGAAGGTCCTCAGGATCAACACCAAAGGTGCTGAGGAGCAGTCTTCTCCGGAAGCCTTAGGGTTTGTTCCGTTGAAGCAGACGCTCCCAACAAGTTTTGCTCCGGCAAGCTTGTCGGGGAACATCAAGCTCCGGCTGAGCCACAGGTTCTCGCCGTAGAAGCAGATGTTCCCGCAGTAGCAGATGTGCCTTTAGTCCTTGTTGTCGAGCCGCAAGCTCCAGCATGGGCATAGCAGATTGTCCGTTTCCTTCAGACAGGAGAACTTCCCGAAGAGCAAGAAGAAAGAGTAGCCCGGCAGTCAAGTATGTACTAGTTTGTCGACCATGCACTGTACAGAAGAAGACTCAACGGTGTGAAATTGAAGTGTATTCATCAGGAAGACGGACAAAAGCTGTTGGCAGAGATACATGGAGGCATATGTGGCCACCACATTGGCGTAAGAGCACTTGCCGGCAAAGCGTTCCAGCAAGGTTTCTTTTGGCCAACAGCCCTCCAGGATGCAACTGCACAAGTAACCAAGTGTGAAGCGTGCCAGTTCCATTCCAAGCAGATACACCAGCCAACTCAAGCTCTCCAGAAGATCCCTTTATCCTGGCCATTTTTGGTATGGGGGCTCGACATCCTCGGCCCCTTTCCCCGAGCTGTCGGGGGCTTTGAGTACTTGTACATTGCAATCGACAAGTTCACAAAGTGGCCGGAAGTGGAAGCAGTGAGGAAGGTGACAACACAGTCAGCAGTCAAGTTCTTTAGGTCGATTGTTTGCTGTTTCGGGATCCCTAACAGGATCATCACCGACAACGGCACGCAATTCACGAGCCGCACCTTCATGCAGTATGTCCAAGATCTTGGTGGCCAAGGTCTGCTTCGCTTCTGTTGCTCATCCGAGAAGCAACGTTCAAGTGGAGAGGGCAAATGCTGAAGTGCTGCGCGGACTCAAGACCAGGACTTTCGACAGGCTGCACAAGTGCGGAAAGAACTGGATTGAGGAGCTGCCGGTGGTTCTTTGGTCGATCAGGACGACGCCGAATCGAGCCACTGGCCAGACACCTTTCACTCTAGTCTATGGAGCAGAGGCAGTTCTCCCCACGGAACTCGTATACAGGTCACCTCGAGTGCTCGCTTATGATGAGCTTGAGCAAGAGCAGTTGCGACAAGATGACGCGCTGCTCCTTGAGGAGGACCGTCTTCAGGCTGCTGTACGAGCTGCTCGATAACAGCAAGCTTTGTGCCACTACCATAGCCGCAAGGTTAATGCCAGAAGTTTCGAGTAAGGCGACCTTGTTCTTCGGTGTGTTCAGTCCGCCAAGAATTCCAACAAGTTGACGCCGAAGTGGGAAGGCCCTTACCGGGTGAAACGAGTCACTAGGCCTGGCGCTGTCCGCCTTGAGACCGAAGATGGCATTCCGGTGAGCAACTCCTGGAATATTGAGCATCTTCGTAAGTTTTACCCGTAAGGCGCGGTTGCCGGAACCTGTTCCGGCAACCACCTTTTGTACAAGTCTTGCGGATGTTGCATGTAATCCTTTGTACAAAGCCGGGCGCAGAACCCGTGCATAAGTAAAGCTCATGTGCTCCGCACATCTTGTCAATTTCATGCTTTCTACTATCTTTGCATGCGTTATCTGACACTTTGTGTAGCGCCTACCCCCGGTAAGCAATAACGAGCCGTAAGGCTCCATATCTTTATTTTCTCTTCTTTCTTTTTCTCAAAAAGGAAAGGAAGGTTCCCTCGCACACAAGTTTGCCGGGGGGAAAGGAGAAGATAATGGTGTGGACCAGGCATCGTTCAAGGAAGTTTCGCCTTGCCGGAAAGCAAACGACAGAAAAGCTAAGTTGCCAAAGTTTGAGCAATCAGTTTTAAATATTTAAGTTATCTTCCTCGAACGACCGTAATTTGTATGGAAAACCTGTGCGCAGAGGAACCAACTCGCAGCTAGTTGCGCCCTTATTTTGTTTCGAGTCCTCTCAACAACTTAAGTGAGCTGCGGCTAGTTGCGACAAGGTTTCTTGTCGGAAGCAGCACCGCCAGCAGGCTGCTGACATCCTGCACTCAGCACTCGCGGCTAAGGTGCCTGTGCCGACAAGTTCCCTAAAAGCGTAGGGCAAAAACATACAAAGGAAGGAATCAAGTAAAGGAAATAACATAGCAATCTCTACCCAAAATAGAGTTGTATTACAAGATAACTTGTCGCAGCTCTAACAGATCGTTCTCATGACTTGACCAGCAGAGACAAGGAAAAAGAGAAAATGGGCGGCCTAGTCTACGCGATCACCCTCAACCCTCTTGATCCCGCTCACCTTGTGTCACATCCCTAGTCTGGTATGACCTAGGCTAGCTAGCTATTTGTCCATCATATTTAAATTTCATTTAAATTTGAAATGAGGATTGGTGGAACCCTCAGAATCATTTTTGAAAATGACCCAAATAAAAATTTCTCCAAAAGGGTCCAAGAAAATGCTCATGTTGCCCTCTGAAAATATTGGACAGAGATAAAAATCAAAACAATATTTTTAGGAGCTCATGGACATTTATTCTGGCCATTTGGATTAATTCGATAAATATTTGCATTGGAAATATATTTCTATATATATGAAATATGGTCCAAAAATTATGCCATTTATAAAAGAGCTCTGGAATAATATATCCAGCTCCTGCAAAAATTGGCATAATAAAATTAAATGATTTAATATATTTATTAAATCAAAACAAATGTCAGAAAAAAATAGAAAACAGAAATAAAAAAAAGAAGGAGGGGCTTACCTGGGCCTCCCCTCCCCTGCCTAGCCCAGCAGCAGCAGGCCGGATGCATCATGTTTACTTTTACAGAAAGTTGAAATGGGGATTGTCCAAACCCTAGCATTTTAAGAATTCACCAGGTTCACCTAAAATATTTTCAGTCAATCCAAGTGGCTTTCAAAAATGTTCATCATCTTTGGAAAAATGCTGGAAACAGTAACCAGAGATGATGCACATTTTTCCATGTCATTTTGGATCTTTGAACTAATATATATTGTATTTGAGTTGGAGCAAATATATGTTATATATATTTTTAATGCTTCAATAATTCTGATATTTTGTGAGGGGCTCTAGAATATTACTTTCAGTCCCTGCAAAAATTATTGGAAGAAACAAAAATGATTTAGTGTTTGAACTAAATCAAAACAGATTGAAACAAATAGAAAACAATGATTAAAAAATAAAACAGAGCAAAATAAAAAGGGAGAGGCCACCTGGGCCACTTACCTGGCCTTACCCGCGCAGCCACCAGAGCCGGCCCAGTTCCCCCAGCCGGCCCAGCCCACCTCCTCCTCCTTTGTCCTCGTCCTCCTGGGTGATGCTACGGAGCCAGTCATCTGCATCGAGTGGCTCGATGGAATGATGAAAAGTAGGTGGGTGCAAGCGAATGAAATCATGAATGGTAGCAGACCCTTTGAACTGGTCAGAAACCGGTGAAAGACAATTCTTTGGACCGGATATGATCCAGGAGGCAGAAGAGCAAGTTCGCATCATTCGTGAGAATTTGAAAACAGCCCAGTCTCGTCAGAAAAGTCAGTACGATCGTCATCATAAGGATATGACTTATGAAATTGGCGACCAAGCTTACCTTCGGGTTACTCCTTTGAAGGGTACCCATCGTTTCGGTATCAAGGGCAAGTTGGCTCCTCGTTACATTGGTCCTTTTCGCATTCTCGCTAAACGAGGAGAGGTTGCCTACCAGTTGGAACTACCCCCACATCTTTCTCGAGTTCATGATGTCTTCCACGTCTCTCAACTCAGGCGTTGCTTCTCGGATCCCATCCGCGGAGTGGACCACGAAACGCTTGATCTCCAAGATAACCTCACATACTGAGAGTACCCGGTTCACATTCTTGATCAAGCAGAGCGTGTTACCCGACGTCAGAACATCAAGTTTCTCAAAGTTCAGTGGTCTCATCATTCCGAGAGAGAAGCTACTTGGGAGCGAGAAGATCGTCTTCGACTGGAGTACCCCGCTTTCTTTCCGTCGACCCCTGAATCTCGGGACGAGATTCTGTCGAGTGGGGGCGAGTTGTCACATCCCTAGTCTGGTATGACCTAGGCTAGCTAGCTATTTGTCCATCATATTTAAATTTCATTTAAATTTGAAATGAGGATTGGTGGAACCCTCAGAATCATTTTTGAAAATGACCCAAATAAAAATTTCTCCAAAAGGGTCCAAGAAAATGCTCATGTTGCCCTCTGAAAATATTGGACAGAGATAAAAATCAAAACAATATTTTTAGGAGCTCATGGACATTTATTCTGGCCATTTGGATTAATTCGATAAATATTTGCATTGGAAATATATTTCTATATATATGAAATATGGTCCAAAAATTATGCCATTTATAAAAGAGCTCTGGAATAATATATCCAGCTCCTGCAAAAATTGGCATAATAAAATTAAATGATTTAATATATTTATTAAATCAAAACAAATGTCAGAAAAAAATAGAAAACAGAAATAAAAAAAAGAAGGAGGGGCTTACCTGGGCCTCCCCTCCCCTGCGCAGCCCAGCAGCAGCAGGCCGGCGCAGCCAGGAGGCGGCCCAGCCCGCCTGGCCCTCCTCCCCTGTCGCCTTCCTCCTCTGCCAGGAGGACGGGCATGTGCCCGACGCTCGCCGGCACGCGCGCGCGCCACCTCCCCCCCTGCTGGCCACCTCCTGCTTCCTTCTCTCGCCCTCGATGCCCCGGACGTCGCCATGCAGCTGCCCCGCACCGCTCTCACTCTCCCTTGCCCTCCTCCTCTCCCCCTGCTCTCCCTCCCTCTCACCCGAAGCGCTGCCGCCGCCGCAGCTCGTCACCGACGCGCTCCCCGCCGTCCCCTCGCCCCTCCGTAGAGCCCCCGAGCTCCGCCTCGACCCCCTCTACCTCCTCGTCGAGCCAAGCAAGCCGGAGTGCCCCGAGGAGCCACCATCGCCATCGTCTTCCTCCTCGGGCTCCGCCGTCCGCCGCCGTCGATTCGCCGTCACCAGGCCTTCCCCGACCCCGCTGTGCTGCTCTGCGTGATCGCGGTGAGCTCCGCCGCCGTTCCCCTCTCTTCTCCCTCCCGTTCCCGTGCCATAGCGCCGCTCCCCACCACGGCCGAAGCCCCTCGCCGCCGTCCACGTCGCCGCCGCCGTCTCGGCCCGCCTCCGCCCAAACCAAGCCTCCCTCCGCGTTCCTGGTGCCACGAGGGTGCCGCCGGGCCCCTCAGGTGGCCTCCCCGTGCCCCGCAGCCCAATCCCGCTCGCGGCCGAACTCCGGCCGCCGCCCCGAGCTTCACTCCGGCGAGCTCCGGCCGTCCCCGCTCCCTCCACCTACCCTATCAGATGCGCGAGAGCCCGGGCTACGCCCCGGTGCTCTCAGACGCCGTCCCCGTGGCCTGTGGCGCGGACTCCGCCGCGTCCAGAGGTCGCCGGCGACGAGCCCCCGTCGCCTGAGTCCTGCCAGGTGGGGCCGGCCCGTCAGGTGATTAGCTTAGTGCTAATCACCGTTGACTAACCCCCCCCCTGACGCTGACCAGTGGGCCCGACCCCCCCCTAACCTTTTAATTAACCCTGTTAACCCCAGTGTCACTGACGTGTGGGTCCCACACGTCAGGTTTGACCTGGACAGCCGCGTTGACTGCTGATGCAATGATGACGTCATGCTGACGCAGTATATAAATTCTGGATTTAATTAAATCAGGAAAATTCCAGAAATTGATTTAAACTTCAAAAATTCATAGAAATTCAACCGTAGCTCAGATTGAAATAATTTATATATGAAAAATTATCAGAAAAATGCAATCTTTCCATCTGTACTAGTTTCATGCATGACAAACCAACCTATACATGCTGAATATGAGAAAACACATTATGGCATATATAAGAGACCTAATTTAGAAATGCATTTGAACCTTTGGTTCAAATGGACTTCAAACCAATTGAATACTAGTTGCATTAGCTCAAACAGCATCACATCTACATGCCATGTTCATGCATCATATTG
The DNA here is from genome assembly GCF_018294505.1 of Triticum aestivum. Taxonomy (NCBI): domain Eukaryota; kingdom Viridiplantae; phylum Streptophyta; class Magnoliopsida; order Poales; family Poaceae; genus Triticum; species Triticum aestivum. The sequence continues at coordinate 57,563,815 of NC_057801.1, read as the reverse complement.
TTGCATATGATTGTGTTTTGATTGCCGACACCGTTCCTTCTCGATAGGTCCTGCTCCGGAGACGTTCCAGAGTACCTGTCTGTGAAGCAGTGCCTCCCTTGTTGTGTTACCAGGCAAGCAAACCCCCTTGTTCATTTCGATAAAACCCTACTCTCTCGCTCCTGCTCTCAGTTATTGCATTAGGACAACAACGATTCATCTGCTACTTTGTGCTGCGGTAGTCGAACCCATTCCTCTGCATGACCTGTCATTGCCACAGTAAATAGTTGAAACCCACTAGCATGTGTAGGAGTTGATTGAAGCCATTGTTGTGTTCCTACCATGCTATGCCTGCTATTGCTTAGAGTGTGTCAGGTCTGGTTCATTGGGAATGAATTGGAGTGTCACGATATGTTCTATTGCTGAGAGTTAAGTGTGTGAACACGATTTGGTAAAGGTAGCAGTGAGAGGCCATGTAGGAGTACATGGTGGGTTGTCTCACTGGAACCGTCCTTAAGCCCTGAGTTCTGTGTATGTTGTCCAATGACTCGATACTACCACACATTGGGCTCCGGGCGCTCCAAGCCCTCTCGACTTATTAATCAACTTGATCTCTGTCCAGGAGTCGCAACTAGTTTCTGGTGTTTATAGGTAGTGCTATTTTTCTACCAAGTGGCACCCGGCAGGGTGGGCTTGGGACAGACTAGGCACACGTGGCCCGGTGTACCGAGTGGCACCCGGTTGGTGGGCTCGGGAACCCTGTACACATCGTTTGGGGCCGTAAGCGACACCCCGGCCGGATCTCCTTGCGGATGGAACCCGAATAGGCGATAAACCTGGACTAGGGTCTTGTGTGGTTAGTCAGGTCGTGGCCGACACCCTCGCCAGGCTTCCGCTTGAAGGTTGCCGAGATACATGACGTGTACATGGCGGTAAGTGGCGAGAGCGTGTGTGAAGAAGTACACCCCTGCAGGGTTAACATGATCTATTCGAATAGCCGAGTCCGCGGTTATGGACTTCTTGGATGCTTACATGGTACATAGACAACTTGAAGTGGATACTATAAAATGCTCAAGACAAGTGTGAGTGCTATGGATGGCCTTCTCGTAGGGAGACGGGGATGAATCCATAGTAGCGTATTGTGTGGTGATTAGTGGACTCGTGTACGTTGTTTCACCTCCAGAGTTTCTGGTAGTCGTAGAACAGGATAGCCACAGAGTCAAAGCTGGCTTGCTGCAACTAAACCCCGCCTTATCTCTTGATACAGATGCATGTATGATAGGATCTGATGTAAGTCTTGCTGAGTACCTTTGTACTCATGTTGCTTTATTTATGTTTTTGCAGCGGAGACTTCGGTCTTACTAGTGTTCTCGTGGACTTCGACTAGTAGCTAGTACCTCAGCTACGATCTTGATCGGATGTTGTGGTTAGTCAGGCTCTTCCGCCTTTTCATTTGTAGATGTCTGTACCCAGACATGTAATGCTTCCGCTTGTTGCTTGTATGCTCTGTATGACGGGTCTTGTGACCCCTGTTTGCAATAAATGCTATGATGGCTCTTCTGAGCCTTTATCTATATAATTGTTAAGTTATGCTGTGATGCCATGTTGTACAACACATACTCGCATGTTATGCGTACGTGTAATGTGTAGTGCTATGTGTGGGATCTGACCCTCTAGTTGTTTATCTTTAGTAGCCTCTCTTACTGGGAAATGTCTCCTAGTGTTACCGCTGAGCCATGGTAGCTTGCTACTGCTCTGGAACACTTAGGCTGGCCGGCATGTGTCCTTCTTCGTTCCTGTGTCTGTCCCTTCGGGGAAATGTCACGCTTTGAGTACCGGAGTCCTATTAGCCCGCTACAGCCCAGTTTACCGGAGTCCTGCTAGCCCAGTGCTACAGCCCGGACCCACTTGCTGATGACCGACACGTTCGAAGCTGGGTCATGGATGCCTGTCCCTGTAAGTCTGTGCCACTTTGGGTTTACGACTAGTCATGTCAGCCCGGGCTCTTTATCATATGGATGCTAGCGACACCATCATATACGTGTGCCAAAATGCGCAAACGGTCCCGGGCAAAGGTAAGACGACACCCGTGGGGATACCGTGCGTGAGGCCGCAAAGCGATATGAGGTGTTACATGCTAGATCGATGTGGCATCGAGTCGGGGTCCTGACAGTTTTGGTATCAGAGCTTGACTGCCTGTAGGATTACCAAGCCAAACTGGTCGAAGTTGAGTCTAGGAATTCTTTAGTTATATAAGGGAATTGATTGTGGGATGGAACGTAAGGCTCTTTTTACTCCTTATACCTCATGGTCTTCTGATCTGAGTCATCCTATCTTTCCTACGGGGTTAAGGAACTAGGCTTTCTCTTCCGTCTATCAGGATCACGTGTTACTACTCCGTAGTCCCATAGGATTGGTTGATCAGAGTCTTACCCCAGTTTTGAGTATTTCCGGTGTAGTCTATTTAGTACTATCCCAGAACCTTGAGTTGTGATGCTGAGTTGTTGTACTACCCCATTTTTAGTATGATGTCTCATTCTGAGCATTTTACTGCCGTTATGCTGCCGGAATTGCCCTAGGAGTTCGAGTGATACTAACTCCTTGTCCTACATTCTACAGTCCATAGTTGATGCTGATTCCGTCCTTGGTTCGTTTCTCAGGATGTCATCAGCTAAGCGAAGTTCCATCGCTCGTAGCCAGAACCATGGAGATGGTAGGGATGAGGATCCTCCCGACCAGTCTTCGTTGACAGAGCTCATGCTAGAGATGGAGAGGAACAAGCGTGAGTCTAATCGTTTGTTGGCACGTATCGAGGAGAACACCGCGCATCAGTTCTATTCGATACTGGAGCATCTCACTCCTTCATTTCTGAAGGTTATGCTCGTTTGCATGACATGTCATTTTGTGATTTGCCAACTCCGCTTGAAATCCAAACCCCAGGGTCTAGATGGCAGACCACCAGAATCAGCCATGGTAACGAAATCCTTGTTGAAAGACTTGTATTCCTTGCATCACTTGTAGCCCTCAAGTCTTCAGATATTAACATCATCTTGGGTATGGACTGGATGACAGCTCATCATGCCAAGATTGATTGTTACACAAGATCTGTTCAGCTTACACACCCATCTGGCAAGATAGTCACCGTCTCCACTAGAGTTGCAAAGCGTCAACTCTATTCTCTTAATGCCAGCCCTCTTCCAGACCTTGAAGATATCCCGGTAGTCCGTGACTTTCCGGATGTCTTTCCAAAGGAACTGCCAGGTGTTCCACCTGACAGAGATGTAGAGTTCGTCATAGATCTTATCCCAGGAACAGCTCCAATCTCCCGGAGACCTTACAAGATGGCACCCTTAGAACTAGCCGAGCTTAAGAAACAACTCGATGAGTCCTTGCAAAAGGGTTTCATCCGTCCTAGTTCTTCTTCTTGGGCTTGCCCCGTCCTCTTCGTCAAGAAGAAGGATGGTACGGACCGGATGGTTGTAGATTATCGTCCCGTTAATTTGGTCACGATAAAGAACAAGTATCCGCTTCCCAGGATCAACGACCTGTATGATCAGCTCGCTGGATCCTCAGTCTTCTCCAAGATGGATTTAAGGTTAGGCTACCATCAAATCAAGATCAGAAACGGGGACATTCCCAAGACAGCTTTTGTCACTCGTTATGGCCAGTACGAGTACACCGTCATGTCCTTTGGCCTAACCAACGCCCCAGCCACATTTTCCCGCCTGATGAACTCAATTTTCTTGGAGTACTTAGATAAGTTTGTCGTGGTTTACCTCGATGATATTCTTATTTACTCGAAGGACGAGGAAGAGCACGCCGAACATCTTAGACTTGTGTTAGAAAAACTCAGAGAGCACCGCCTTTATGCCAAGTTCTCCAAGTGTGAATTTTGGTTGCCAGAAGTGACCTACCTAGGCCACGTAATCTCTGGTAAGGGCATTGCTGTCAATCCCGAGAGAGTTCAAGCCGTTCTCGATTGGACTCCACCTGAGACCGTTAAACAAGTTAGGAGTTTCCTTGGTCTAGCCAGCTATTGTCGCCGCTTTGTTGAAAACTTCTCCAAAGTAGCCAAACCCCTCACGGAACTTCTCAAGAAAGATAAAAAGTTTGAGTGGTCCCCACAGTGTGAGTACAATTTTCAGGAACTGAAAAGACGCCTGACTTCTGCTCCCATACTTGTGCCACCGGATTTCACTAAAGACTTTATTATCTACTGCGACGCCTCACGACAAGGGACTAGGTTGCATTCTTATGCAGGATCGTCATGTGATTGCCTATGCATCTCGACAGTTGCATCCACATGAGGAGAATTATCCTACACATGATCTAGAGCTTGCAGCCGTAGTCTATGCACTCAAGACTTGGCGACATTACCTCCTTGGTAAACGTTGCGAGATCTACACCGATCACCAGAGTCTCAAGTATATCTTCACCCAACCGGATCTGAACCTTAGGCAAAGACGTTGGTTGGAGTTGATCACAGATTATGATCTAGGGATTACCTACACCCCAGGCAAAGCCAATGTCATGGCTGATGCTCTAAGCCGTAAATCCTATTGCAACAATCTCATGTTGCAGCAAGGCCAACCACTTCTCCATGAGGAATTCTGTAAGCTTAACCTTCACATAGCTCCTCGCGGATTCCTTTCTACCCTGGTGGCGAAACCTGATCTTGAAGATCGGATTATCGCTGCTCAAAAGCAAGACACAGGAATTTCTCGGATCAAGAGAAACATTAAGAAGGGAGTTGGTGGATGTTTCTCTATGGATGATCGTGGTGTTGTTTTCTTTGAGAATCGCTTGGTGGTTCCCAAGAATCAACATCTGCGACAATTGATTCTTAAGGAGGCGCATGAATCCCCTCTCACGATTCATCCCGGTAGTACTAAGATGTATCAGGACCTACGCGAGAGGTTCTTCTGGACTAGGATGAAGAGAGAAATCGCTGAGTTCATTGCTAAATGCGACATATGTCGTCGCGTTAAGGCAGAGCATCAAAGACCTGCTGGCACCCTTCAGCCTTTAGCTATTCCTGAATGGAAATGGGATAAAGTTGGTATGGACTTCATTACCGGTTTTCCCAGGACCAAGAGAGGGAATAACACTATCTTCGTAGTCGTTGATCGTCTCTCCAAAGTGGCTCACTTCCTTCCTGTTCGAGAGAGTATCACTGCTAGTCAGCTTGCTGACTTATACATTTCTCGAATAGTGTCACTTCATGGTGTTCCACTAGAGATCAATTCAGACCGTGGCAGCCTTTTCACTTCTCATTTCTGGGAGAGTTTCCAAACTGCCATGGGAACCCATCTTTCCTTCAGTACCGCTTTCCACCCTCAGTCGAGTGGTCAGGTGGAACGGGTCAATCAAATTCTCGAAGACATGCTCAGAGCTTGCGTTATCTCTTTCGGTATGGATTGGGAGAAATGTCTTCCTTTCGCCGAGTTCGCCTATAACAATAGCTACCAATCCAGCCTCAAGCAAGCTCCTTTTGAGGTTCTTTATGGACGAAGATGTCGAACACCTTTGAACTGGTCAGAAACCGGTGAAAGACAATTCTTTGGACCGGATATGATCCAGGAGGCAGAAGAGAAGTTCGCATCATTCGTGAGAATTTGAAAACAGCCCAGTCTCGTCAGAAAAAGTCAGTACGATCGTCATCATAAGGATATGACTTATGAAATTGGCGACCAAGCTTACCTTCGGGTTACTCCTTTGAAGGGTACCCATCGTTTCGGTATCAAGGGCAAGTTGGCTCCTCGTTACATTGGTCCTTTTCCGCATTCTCGCTAAACGAGGAGAGGTTGCCTACCAAGTTGGAACTACCCCCACATCTTTCTCGAGTTCATGATGTCTTCCACGTCTCTCAACTCAGGCGTTGCTTCTCGGATCCCATCCGCGGAGTGGACCACGAAACGCTTGATCTCCAAGATAACCTCACATACCGAGAGTACCCGGTTCGCATTCTTGATCAAGCAGAGCGTGTTACCCGACGTCAGAACATCAAGTTTCTCAAAGTTCAGTGGTCTCATCATTCCGAGAGAGAAGCTACTTGGAGCGAGAAGATCGTCTTCGACTGGAGTACCCCGCTTTCTTTCCGTCGACCCCTGAATCTCGGGACGAGATTCTGTTCAAGTGGGGGCGAGTTGTCACATCCCTAGTCTGGTATGACCTAGGCTAGCTAGCCATTTGTGCATCATATTTAAATTTCATTTAAATTTGAAATTGAGGATTGGTGGAACCCTCAGAATCATTTTTGAAAAATGACCCAAATAAAAATTTCTCCAAAAGGGTCCAAGAAAATGCTCATGTTTGCCCTCTGAAAATATTGGACAGAGATAAAAAAATCAAAACAATATTTTTAGGAGCTTCATGGGACATTTATTTGGCCATTGGATTAAATTCGATAAATATTTGCATTGGAAATATATTTCTATATATATGAAATATAATGGTCCAAAAATTATGCATTTATAAAAGAGCTCTGGAATAATATAATCTAGCTCCTGCAAAAATTGGCATAATAAAATTAAAATGATTTAATAATATTTATTAAATCAAAACAAATGTCAGAAAAATAGAAAACAGAAATAAAAAGAAGGAGGGACTTTACCCTGGGCCCCCCTCCCCTGCGCAGCCCTAGCCGCAGCAGGCCGGCCCAGCCAGGAGGCGGCCCAGCCCACCCTGGCCCCCCTCCTCTAGTCGTCTTCCTCCCCGACAGGGGAAACGGCGCGTGCCGACGCGCGCGCACGCGCGCGCGCCACCTCCCCCCTGCTGCCACCTCCTGCCTTCCTCCTCTCGCCCTGGATGCCCCGGACGTCGCCACGCAGCTGCCCCACCGCTCTCACTCTCCCTCGCCCTCCTCCTCTCTCCCTGCTCTCTCTCCCTCTCACCCGAAGCGCTGCGCGCCGCAGCTCGCACCGACGCGCTCCGCCGTCCCCTCGCCCCTCCGTAGCCCCGAGCTCCGCCTCGACCCCCTCTACCTCCTCGTCGAGCCAAGCAACCGGAGCCCCGTGGAGCCATCGCCATCGTCTTCCTCCTCGGCTCCGCCGTCCGCCGCCGTCGATTCGCCTCCAGGCCTCCCCGACCCCCTGTGCTGCTCTGCGTGATCGCGGTGAGCTCCGCCGCCGTTCCCCTCTCTTCTCCCTCCCGTTCCCGTGCCGTAGCGCCGCTCCCCACCACGGCCGAAGCCTCTCGCCGCCGTCCATGTCGCCGCGCCGTCTCGGCCCGCCTCCGCCCAAACCAAGCCCCCTTCGCGCTCCTGGTGCCACGAGGGTGCCGCCGAGCCCCTCAGGTGGCCTCCCCGTGCCCCGCAGCCCGATCCCGCTCGCGCCGAACTCCGGCCGCCGCCCGAGCTTCGCTCCGGCGAGCTCCGGCCTCCCCGCTCCTTCCACCTGCCCTACCAGATGCGCGAGAGCCCGGGCTACGCCCCGGTGCTCTCAGACGCCGTCCCCGTGGCCTGTGGCGCGGACTCCGCCGCGTCCAGAGGTCGCCGGCGACGAGCCCCGTCGCCTGAGCCCTGCCAGGTGGGGCCGGCCCGTCAGGTGATTAGCTTAGTGCTAATCACCGTTAACTAACCCCCCCTGACGCTGACAGTGGGCCCGACCCCCCTAACCTTTTAATTAAAACCCTGTTAACCCCCTGTCACTGACGTGTGGGTCCCACACGTCAGGTTTGACCCGGACAGCCGCGTTGACCGCTGATGCATGATGACGTCATGCTGACGCATATATAATTTCTGGATTAAATTAAATCAGGAAATTCCAGAAATAGAATTAAACTTCAAAAAATCCATAACAATTCAACCGTAGCTCAGATTTAAAATAATTTATATATGAAAATTATCAGAAAAATGCACCTTTCCATTCTGTACTAGTTTCATGCATGAAAAAAACCAACCTATACATGCTGAATATGGGAAACACATTAGGGCATATATAAGAGACCTAATTTAGAAATGCATTTGAACCTTTGGTTCAAACGGACTCTCAAACCAAATTGAACCACTAGTTGCATTAGCTCAACAGCATCACATCTAACATGCCATGTTCCATGCATCATATTGTTGCATATGATTGTGTCTTGATTGCCGCACCAGTTCCTTCTCGATAGGTCCTGCTCCGGAGACGTTCCAGAGTACCTGTCTGTGAAGCAGTGCCTCCCTTGTTGATTTACCAGCAAGCAAACCCCCTGTTCATTCCGAATAAACCCTACTCTCTTGCTCCTGCTCTCTCAGTTATTGCATTAGGACAACCAACGATTCATCTCTGTACTTTGTGCTGCGGTAGTTGAACCCCATTCCTCTGCATGACCTGTCATTGCCACAGTAAATAGTTGAAACCCCACTAGCATGTGTAGGAGTTGATTGAAGCCATTGATTGTTGTTCCTACCATGCTATGCCTGCTATTGCTTAGAGTGTGTCAGGTCTGGTTCATATGAGGAATGAATGGGAGATGTCACGATATGTTCTATTGCTGAGAGTTAAGTGTGTGAAACACGATTTGGTAAAGGTAGCGGTAAGGGCCATGTAGGAGTACATGGTGGGAGTTGTCTCACTGCGAACCGTCCTTAAGCCCTGAGTTCTGTGTATGTTGTCCAATGACTCGATACTACCACACATTGGGCTCCGGGCGCTCCAAGCCCTCTCGACTTATTAATCAACTTGATCTCTGTCCAGGAGTCGCAACTAGTTTCTGGTGTTTATAGGTAGTGCTATTTTTCTACCAAGTGGCACCCGGCAGGGTGGGCTTGGGACAGACTAGGCACACGTGGCCCGGTGTACCGAGTGGCACCCGGTTGGTGGGCTCGGGAACCCTGTACACATCGTTTGGGGCCGTAAGCGACACCCCGGCCGGATCTCCTTGCGGATGGAACCCGAATAGGCGATAAACCTGGACTAGGGTCTTGTGTGGTTAGTCAGGTCGTGGCCGACACCCTCGCCAGGCTTCCGCTTGAAGGTTGCCGAGATACATGACGTGTACATGGCGGTAAGTGGCGAGAGCGTGTGTGAAGAAGTACACCCCTGCAGGGTTAACATGATCTATTCGAATAGCCGAGTCCGCGGTTATGGACTTCTTGGATGCTTACATGGTACATAGACAACTTGAAGTGGATACTATAAAATGCTCAAGACAAGTGTGAGTGCTATGGATGGCCTTCTCGTAGGGAGACGGGGATGAATCCATAGTAGCGTATTGTGTGGTGATTAGTGGACTCGTGTACGTTGTTTCACCTCCAGAGTTTCTGGTAGTCGTAGAACAGGATAGCCACAGAGTCAAAGCTGGCTTGCTGCAACTAAACCCCGCCTTATCTCTTGATACAGATGCATGTATGATAGGATCTGATGTAAGTCTTGCTGAGTACCTTTGTACTCATGTTGCTTTATTTATGTTTTTGCAGCGGAGACTTCGGTCTTACTAGTGTTCTCGTGGACTTCGACTAGTAGCTAGTACCTCAGCTACGATCTTGATCGAATGTTGTGGTTAGTCAGGCTCTTCCGCCTTTTCATTTGTAGATGTCTGTACCCAGACATGTAATGCTTCCGCTTGTTGCTTGTATGCTCTGTATGACGGGTCTTGTGACCCCTGTTTGCAATAAATGCTATGATGGCTCTTCTGAGCCTTTATCTATATAATTGTTAAGTTATGCTGTGATGCCATGTTGTACAGCACATACTCGCATGTTATGCGTACGTGTAATGTGTAGTGCTATGTGTGGGATCTGACCCTCTAGTTGTTTATCTTTAGTAGCCTCTCTTACCGGGAAATGTCTCCTAGTGTTACCGCTGAGCCATGGTAGCTTGCTACTGCTCTAGAACACTTAGGCTAGCCGGCATGTGTCCTTCTTCGTTCCTGTGTCTGTCCCTTCGGGGAAATGTCACGCTTTGAGTACCGGAGTCCTGTTAGCCCGCTACAGCCCGGTTTACCGGAGTCCTGCTAGCCCAGTGCTACAGCCCGGACCCACTTGCTGATGACCGACACGTTCGAAGCTGGGTCATGGATGCCTGTCCCTGTAAGTCTGTGCCACTTTGGGTTTACGACTAGTCATGTCAGCCCGGGATCTTTATCATATGGATGCTAGCGACACCATCATATACGTGTGCCAAAATGCGCAAACGGTCCCGGGCAAAGGTAAGACGACACCCGTGGGGATACCGTGCGTGAGGCCGCAAAGCGATATGAGGTGTTACATGCTAGATTGATGTGGCATCGAGTCGGGGTCCTGACACCTTGTCCACAATGGGTGCGACAAGGGCCTGGAGCGCTTCCAGATCAGCATCCAGCGGCAAGGACTTGAGGACATTGGTGAGGTTGAGGCCTGGGTTGCGGAAGGCCACCTTCACCAGCACCTTCTAAAGAGCTCCTGCACAGATCTTACGTGACTCGTCGGCCAGCTGCTTGGGGATCTTCTCCCGGAGTCGCTGGAGGGCCGTCGCCACGCCTTTGAAGAACAAGCTGAGCTTGGCGCTGTGTTGGAGGTGCTCGTCGGAGGAGTACCCGAGATCCTCCATCCCCAGCTGCGCCAACTCCCCGTCGATGGCGGCGGCAACATTCACGAGACCATCGGTCCAGTGCTCCACAGTCTCCCTAAAAGTATCCTAGGCGGCAGCAGCACTCGCCAGCAGCGCCTCGTCGGCCTTGATCTTCTCCGACAAGGCCACCTCCCGCTCCCTGGTGCCGTCCAGCGTCTGAGTCAAAGTAGCCAGCTTCAACTCGAGATCTGCATTGGAATCCTTGGCGGCGCTGAGCTCCTTGCTCCTCTCAGCGAGAAGACCCTACAGCTCACCATGAGCGGCAGCGTCCTTCTCGCGCTCACACTTGAGCGCGGCAAGCTCCTCGCCGCTCGCCCTGAGATCGGCTTCCAGCTGCGCCACCTTCGTCTCCAGCTCCTTCTTGGCGGCCTCGGCAGCTGCAGCAGTGTCCCTTGCCTCCTTGAGAGCCCCGCCAATTGCTTGCTCGCGCGCGACAAGCTCCTCCTCGTGGCTGTCAAGGTTGACCTTGCGCTGCGCCAACTCTCCTTCCTGCGCAAATAGATCTTCGGCGACAAGCCGTTGCTTCTCTTCAACTTCAGCCTTCTCGAGGAGGAAGGCTTTCCGCTCCTCGAGAAGTTGCTCCTGCTCCTCCACCAGAGACCAGAGAGTTTCTTGCCTGAGACCCCGGATCTCCTCAGCGCGCTTCTCAATGTCCACTCCCACCCTCGCGACAAGCGCTTCTCGGGATTCTAGCTTGGCTTGTCGGGCGCGGTAGAGCGACAACAACTTCTGCAGCAGCCGCTCCTCCTCAGGCTCTTCGCTGCTGCTGCTTGGCGCGTCGACCAGCGTCAGCCCAGCGGAGGCGAGCACCTCTCCATCCAAAATTTCTCCTTCGACCGGCGCCCTGGAGCTTGACGCCCAAGGGAGCTTGATGAAGATACCGTCGCCGGCCTTCAAATAGGCGCCGGGCTGGGGCTCTTCGGAGCCTGGCGCTGCAGCATCGGCGGAGGGATCGGCGGTCGGCGCAGCGCCTGGCGCTCCTGCGGCCTCGGGGCCATTAGTGCGATCGCCGGATCCCTCGCCAGCTTCTGCGGCGGCAGCTTTGGCGGCCTCTTCGCCGGCGGGATCATCAGCGCCGGCCTCCCCTTCGGTGGCAATGGCGTCGTCGGTGTTGCTGCGCGCATTTTCCTCGCCGGCGACCTCGGTTTCCATCGGCTCCGTGGCAGATGGATCTGATGAACGGAAAAAGGGAGAGAAATCAAGCAATTATCCAAAAAGAAAATCAGAAGAACAAGAACCCAAGGGAAGTTTTCAAGCAAAAGGGTTACCTGTGCTTGGATCTGCAGTCGTGGTCTCAACCACCGGAGGATCACCGGTGCTGTCCCTTGCCGGAGAACTGCCCCTTGCCGGAGAATTCTCCCTTGCCGGAGAACGCTCCCTTGCCGGGGAAGCCTCCCTTGGCGGTGTAGTCGAAGGAGATGGCATTTCGGGAGCGGCCTCCGGGCACTCCTGGTGAGGCTGCTCTGCTCCTGCACAAACCAGCAGTCAGATATCAGCGAAGAAAGAGCACCCATGAGCGCCTGACAGCAAGAAGTAAACCATATACTTACGCTGGGGGCTGCTTTGAGGAATGCTTGCCGGGTCCGGCAAGGTGGTTTCGGGCATGTCCCCTGCCGTCGCAATGGGATCATCCTCGATGACAATCACTGGGGCCTTGGCTCTCTTCGCCGCTCTCTGGGCCAGCGTCCTGAAAAGGAATAGGTTCAGAGTAAAGCAAATCAGATACAAGACAAAGCAACAGAATTGAAGAAGTTACAAGTACAGCAAAGAATCTTACTCTTCTTCTTCCTCGTCGGAGCTGAGCGCGGAGAGATCGAAGTCCGGCTCGCCTCCGGCGCAACGAGGCGGAGGAGTAGGTTCCCTTGCCCGCTTGGCAGGGGCAGTAGCAGTGGACCGGGAAGACCCCGCCCCAGTTGCCGCAGCGGCGTGAGGCGCTCCCGCGGCAACAGTGCTTGCCGCGGTAGAGCGCGTCGCGCGGCTCAGCGGCTGTTGACCCGTCTGCCGCCCCGCTACGTCCGCGGCCTTGCGGAGACGCCTTCTTGGTGGAGCTAGGGGCTCCGCTTGCGGCAAGCTGTCTGAAGGTTCGGGTCCGACAAGCTCTCCCTCGCCGGGCTCGCTCGGCTCATCTTTGGGCCCGACAAGCTCTTCCTCGCCGGCAAACTCCTCACGCTCAGAAAGGCTTGCCGCCTCTGCTGCCTCTGCCTCCTCCACGGTGAATCCAAACTCACCCGCGGCAGCGACTGCCGCCGCCTCTTCCAGCCTAGTGGCGATGCGCTGCATCTCCACGTCGGTGGTGTCGCGGGTGAGGCTCTTCTGCTCATCGGAGCGGACCGGCACTTCAACCAAGCCGTCAAAGAACTCCTGCACGACAGCGTCTACCGGCTCTTGCCAAGTTGGGACAATTCCATGCGAGTCGCACAGCGGCATCATTGCACGGATGCGGTCAAGCGAGGAGTTGTTGCACAACGGAACGACACCCCTCGGCAACATGAATGGATGTTGAGGATCGCGTTTGAATAATTCCAGGAGCATCGCGTCCAGCTCCAGAACAGTGAAGTTGAAGTTGAGGCCCGGGCGCAGCCTCATGATATCCGCCGAGTTCTGGAACTCCCAGGCGGGTCTCCTCCTCTCCTGCAAGGGGGCGATGCGGCGACGAAGAAAATCTGCGCCAACGGCGCCTACGGTGAGCCCGGCAAGCCTGACGCGTAGGATCCGGGTGACGGCAATCTTCAGCCTATCATCTTCTGGGGCCACGTTGCTCCAATCATTGCCATGCACTATTGGGGCTTGGCGCAGGGCAGTAAATGGCTGCGGGTTCTCCTCGACAATCCAGCACCACTCTGCTCTCCATTCCTCCCACTTGCTGCGGAGCTCTCCCTCCAAATAAGCTTCCTTCTCGCCGACTCTCGAGATCCAGGCGATCCCGCCGGCAAGAGGCTCTCCTCTCTCGACCCGGGGCATAAAGAAGTGGCGAAAGAGAGCTACGTTTGGATGGACTCCGACAAAGATTTCGCAGAGATGTGCGAAAACTACCATGGTCAGAACGGCGTTGGGGGTGAAGTCAAGGAGGTGGAACCCGTAGGTGTTCATGATGTCACAGAAAAATTCAGAGAAGGGCGGGCAGAGCCCGCAGTAGAAGAACAGCGCGAAGAACGGGTACCCGTTTGGAGCTAGTTCCGAAGCAGCGGCCGGGAGTACCTTCGTGCGCGGATGCGCTCGCATCTCTGTCGACCAGAAGAGGTAGTAGTACTCCCTCAGCTCCTTCGTGCCGAGCTGAGGGGGGAAGATGGCCCGCTCCTTTCGCAGCGCCGCGAGCTGCTACGCCTCGACAGATTTCACGCCCTTCCCCTTGTCGGCTTTCAGAGCCATGGCGGAGGTGGTGGGGGAGATTGACGGCGATGGTGGTGCTGGTGGCAATGGGGGGCGGAGCGCTGCTCTCTTTCAACTTCGGGAAGAAGGGGGGAGCGGCGGAGATTTGTGAAATTGGAGTAACAACCGCCGAGATGGGCGAACTGCCCCTGTTTTCCCTGCTTATAAAGAGGGAGGGGGCGGACGTTTCGTCCTTCCGAATAAAGAAACCACCCACGATCTCTCCCACAACGCCGCATTCGACGCGTGCCGTTGGGGGAGGGCGCGGTGGATATGGAGTAAGATACGGCGTAACCCAGGCCGCGCGTGCCCGTGCCCTGTTTTGGGCCTGGCCCAACAGCGCTCGGCACCGTGTGTGGCCCAGGCCCGGGGGCTCCTGTCGGTGTACTAGAGTAGGGGTACCCTAGTATCCCGAACTTGTGCACGGGCAGTTGCAGCGCCCCGTGGCAAGGCTTGCCGGGTGACCGCCAAGGTCCTCCGTGGTTCCTTTGGAGCCATTGAAGAACAAAGTATTCAAGCCAAGGAGACAAGGCCCCGGCAAGAGGAGCTTGCCGGGAAGGCCAACCAAGGCGTCTCAAGGAACTTGCCATGACGCGCCACGCGTCCCGGCAAGGCCCGGTGAGCGACAAGCTTCCGGACGCGACAAGACAGCGACCGCGGCAAGGCGCTTGCCGCGGCAAGCAACCACTCTGTACCCACGCTCCAGCACATCCACCAATGTGTCGCCTTGGGGCCTTTCCAGGCGCGGGTGGCAGGAGGCTGTGCAGCCAACGGTGCGCGGTGGCAAGCGGCGCTGACAAGATAGCCATCGTGGCAAGCGGTGGCGTCCCTGACGGTCCCTTTTTGCACTGTTTGAGCGACGCAGACGGGCATTTAATGCCTTTGTCCCCTGCCGTCAGTGTTAGGTAGGATGCACTATACAGGTAGCTGTACCAACCACCCCCCCTTTTTACATTTTTACCCTCGTCTGCGTTGCCACCTCTCGGTGACCCCTTGAGCATATAAAAGGAGGCCCATGCGCAACGTAGAGGGGGGTTCAAATACCAGAAAACACTCACGCTCGGTCTCGTTAGTAGCTCGTGTGTACTGTAGCACTCAGCGCTCCCGAGCAAGAACTCAATATAATCAGACAAGCAGCAGTAGGAGTATTATCTCTCCGGAGAGCTCCGAAGCTGGGTAAACGGCTCGTGTGCTTCGCCTCGATCCGCTCTTCGTGCGATCTCCGCCCCCCGCCGAACCGAAAGGGGCCCGGTCTGCCGGTCCCCATAGGTGTTCGTGGATCAGCTTCCCCGACAGCGGTTGATGCCCTTCTTTTGCCGCAAGAAAGCAAATTTTATGATAAAAATCTGGGCGAAAGATTCACCCCAATCAGAGTTATGGATCTCCGGATATTAAAGAAACGGTGAATGGGTCGAATCTGAGAACGCAGAAACAGAGAGATAGATCCAATCTCGGAGGGGCTCTCGCCCCTCCCACGCCATGGGAGCCAAGGACCAGAGGGGAAACCCTTCTCCTATCTAGGGAGGAGGTCAAGGCAGAAGAAGAATAAGGGGGGCTCTCTCCCCCTTGCTTCCGGTGGCGCTGGAACGCCGTCGGGGGCCATCATCATCACCGCGATCTTCACCAACACCGCCGTCATCTTCACCAACATCTCCATCACCTTCCCCCTTCTATATTCAGCGGTCCACTCTCCCTCATCCCGCTGTACCCTCTACTTGAACATGGTAATTTATGCTTCATATTATTATCCAATGATGTGTTGCCATCCTATGATGTCTTAGTAGATTTTCATTGTCCTATCAGTCATTGATGAATTGCTATGATTGGTTTGAGTTGTATGTTTTATTATTGGTGCTGTCCTATGCTGCCCCCCGTGTCGCGCAAGTGTGAGGGATCCCTGCTGTAGGGTTTGCAATATGTTCATGATTTGCTTATGGTGGGTGGCGTGAGTCATAGAAGCACACACCCGAGTAAGTAGGTTGTTTGCGTATGGGATAAAGGGGACTTGATACTTTAATGCTATGGTTGGGTTTTACCTTAATGAATCTTTAGTAGTTGCAGATGCTTGCTAGAGTTCCAATCATAAGTGCATATGATCCAAGTAGAGAAAGTATGTTAGCTTATGCCTCTCCCACAAATAGAATTGCAATAGTTATTACCGGTCTAGTAACATACTCAATTGCTTAGGGACAATTCCACAAGTCCTACCACCACTTTTCCACACTCGCTATATTTACTTTATTACTTCTTTATCTAAACAGCCCCTAGCTTTTATTTACGTGCTCTTTATTATCTTCCAAACCTATCCAACAACACCTACAATGTACTTCTAGTTTCATAATTGTTCTAGGTAAAGCGAACGTCAAGCGTGCGTAGAGTTGTATTGGTGGTCGATAGAACTTGAGGGAATATTTATTCTACCTTTAGCTCCTCGTTGGGTTCGACACTCTTACTTATCGAAATATGTTGTTCTGGTGCCGTTGCCGGGGAGTCATAGCGTGGGTGAATATTCTCGTGTGTGCTTGTTTGCTTTATCACTAAGTAATTTTTATTTGCTGTTCTAAGTTGTTCTCTATCTTTAGTTATGAATATGGAACACGAAATACCAAAAAAATTAGGTGTACTCGCTACTCATAGAGATGGGGTAACTCCTAAAACCCTCGATTCTCACTTTGTGGAAGATATTATGTACTAGTTTGATAATCCTGAGAAAACCCCATTCAACTTTATAATGGGAGACACATTGGATCAACATGAATACTTTAGGGATTATTGCTTGACACAAAAAGGGAAACTATTATGGGATCACTTTATTATGTTGCATTGGTATGCTCGAGATCTATGCTTGAGATATGATATTACTTATTGCTCTAGGATGAAGGCTCCACACCTTCCCTTTTCATGCAAATTTAATGATAATGAAACCTTAGCTTCTTATGCTAATGGTATATATGATTACTATGATGTTGAAAAAATTGAAGAATTTGTTGCTTTTAAGGCTAGTTATGAAATTTAATCTTTGTTTGAAAAATATGAAGCTTTAAATGATGATGTTTATAGGCCTAAAAATCTTGCTATACTTAGATATTGCTATGAAAATTATGAATACAATTACTATATTAATGCATTTATTGAGAAAGTCTCCGCTGTCCAAGAAGAGAATAATATTTTGCAGGAAGCTATGGAAGAGAAATTGATGAAACTGTGAGCTCATTTGATGAAAAAGATGAGGAGGAGAGCGAAGAACAAAAGAAGGAAGAGCGGATTGATCACCCATGCCCACCTTCTAATGAGAGTAACTCTTCAACTCATACATTGTTTAATTCCCCTTCGTGCTTACCAAAGGATGATTCCTATGATGATTGTTATGATCCTGATGATTCTCTTGAAATATCCCTTTTTGATGATGCTTGCTATGCTTGTGGCCAAGATGCCAATATGAATTATGCTTATGGAGATGAACTTGCTATAGTTCCTTATGATAAACATGAAATTGTTGCTATTGTACCCACGCATGATAGTCCTATTATCTTTTGAATTATCCCTACTACACTATATCGGAGAAGTTTGTGCTTATTAAGGATTATATTGATGGGTTGCATTTTACTACTACACATGATGATTTTGATAGATATAATATGCATGTGCTTGCTTCTCCTACTTGCAATTATTATGAGAGAGGAACTACATCTCCGCCTCTTTATGTTTCCAACACGATAGAATTGCAAGAAACTGCTTATACTATGCATTGGCCTTTACTTGGTGTGCATGAATTGTTCTTTTATGACATGCCTATGCATAGGAAGAGAGTTAGACTTCGTTGTTGCATGATGTATTTTACTTTGTGCTCACTAATAAATTACAAATCATTGTTAATTAAAATTGTCTTTGATATACCTTGGGATCCGGGTGGATCCATTATTTGAGCACTATATGCCTAGCTTAATGGCTTTAAAGAAAGCGCTGACAAGGAGACAACCCGGAAGTTTTAGAGAGTCATTTATTTCTGTTGAGTGCTTTCATATAGTTTAAAAACAAAAAAATAAATAGGGGAACCTAAAAACTTTTCAAAAAGGAAAGTGAAAGTGAGAGAGACAAGCATTGTTGAAGTGGGAGAGCTCGAATTTGTTCATGCTCACAGAAACTTTGTGAATCTTAATTACAGAAACTTTTCATAAAAAATAATTATCCCCTTGTATAATTCCATTGTATTATAAAAATAATGTGCCAAGGTTTGCCTTTAGGATGTTTATAATGCTTGTTGGTTTGTACGGTGTAGGACAGAAACTTTGTTTTTGGTGCGCGATTTTACATTTTTAACTGGAACGTCAATTGGTTCTGATTCCTTTTGCACTGTCTTTCTGTACAACTTGTTTAGTTTTCCAAAGTTTGGTAGAATTTTTGGGGTAACAGAAGTATGGTGAATGTTCAGATTGCTACAGACCGTTCTGTTTTTGAATGATTCTGTTTTTGATGCATAGTTTGCTTGTTTTGATGAAACTATCAATTTATAGCAGTGGATTAAGCCATGGAAAAGCTATATTACAGTAGACACAATGCAAAAACAAATTATGAATTGGTTTACAATAGTACTTAGAGTAGTAATTTGCTTTATTATACTAACGTATCTTACCGAGTTTTCTGTTGAAGTTTTGTGTGGATGAAGTGTCTAATCGAGGATGTCTCTATATGAGGAAAAGGAAGAGAGGCAAGAGCTCAAGCTTGGGGATGCCCGAGGCCCCCAAGTAAATATTCAAGGAGACTCAAGCGTCTAAGCTTGGGGATGTCTCGGAAGGCATCCCCTCTTTCTTCAACAAGTATCAGTATGTTTCCGGATTCGTTTCGTTCATGCGATATGTGCTGGTCTTGGAGCTTCTTTTGCATTTAGTTTTCATTTTTCTTTTATGCACCATGCTGGCATGAGATAGTCCTTGGTTGATTTATAGAATGCTCGTTGCACTTCACTTAAATCTTTTGAGTATGGATTTATAGAATGCTTCATGTGCTTCACTTATATCATTTGAAGTTTGGATTGCCTATTTCTCTTCACATAGAAAACCGCCATTTGTAGAATGCTCTTTTGCTTCACTTATATTTGTTAGAGTGTGGGCATATGTTTTGTGGAAAGAATTAAACTCTCTTGCTTCACTTATATCTATTTAGAGAGATGACATGAATTGGCCATTCACTTGGTTAGTCATAAAATCCTACATAAACTTGTAGATCGCTGAATATGATATGTTTGATTCCTTGCAATAGTTTTGCGATATAAAGATGGTGATATTAGAGTCATGCTAGTGGGTGGTTGTGGATTGTAGAGACACTTGTGTTGAGGTTTGCAAGTCCCGTAGCATGCCCATATGGTAACCGTTGTGTGACAAATTTGAAGCATGGGGTGTTTCTTTGATTGTTTGCCTTATGAGTGGCTGTCGGGGACGAGCGATGGTCTTCCTACCAATCTATCCCCCTAGGGCATGCGTAGTAGTACTTTGCTTCGAGGGCTAATAAACTTTTGCAATAAGTATATGAGTTCTTTATGACTAATGTGAGTCCATGGATTATACGCACTTTACCTTTCCATCATTGCTAGCCTCTTCGGTACCATGCATTGCCCTTTCTCACCTCGAGAGTTGGTGCAAACTTCATCGGTGCATCCAAGCCCCGTGATATATTGCCATGCAACATCCAAACCTCGTGACACATAAGCCTCATTATATCTTCCTCAAAACAGCCACCATACCTACCTATCATGGCATTTCCATAGCCATCCCGAGATATATTGCCATGCAACTTCCATCATCATCATCATATACATGACTTGAGCATTCATTGTCATATTGCCTTGCATGATCGTAAGATAGCCAGCATGATGTTTTCATGGCCTGTCCGTTTTTTGATGTCATTGCTACGCTAGATCATTGCACATCCCGGTACACCGCCGGAGGCATTCATATAGAGTCATATCTTTGTTCTAGTATCGAGTTGTAATATCGACTTGGAAGTAAATAAAAGTGTGATCATCATCATTATAGAGCATTGCCCCATAAAAAAAAGAAAAAAAAGGAAAGACCAAAGAAGCCTAAATAAAAAGGGGGCCAAAGAAGCCCACCCAAAAGAAAAAAAGGAAAAAAAGAAAAAAAAATAAAAAGAAAAGGGGCAATGTTACTATCCTTTTTCCACACTTGTGCTTCAAAGTAGCACCATGTTCTTCATATAGAGAGTCTCTTATGTTGTCACTTTCATATACTAGTGGGAATTTTTCATTATAGAACTTGGCTTGTATATTCCAACGATGGGCTTCCTCAAATGCCCTAGTTCTTCATGAGCAAGCAAGTTGGATGCACACCCACTTAGTTTTTAGTTTGAGCTTTCATACACTTATAGCTCTTAGTGCATCCGTTGCATGGCAATCCCTACTCCTCGCATTGACATCAATTGATGGGCATTTCCATAGCCCGTTGATTAGCCGCGTCGATGTGAGACTTTCTCCCTTTTTGTCTTCTCCACATAAACCCCACCATCATATTCTATTCCACCTATAGTGTTATATCCATGGCTTGCGCTCATATATTACGTGAGGGTTGAAAAAGCTGAAGTGTGTTAAAAAGTATGAACCAATTGCTCGGCTTGTCATCGGGGTTGTGCATGATGGGAGCATTTTGTGTGACGAAAATGAAGGATGGCCAAACTATATGATTTTGTAGGGATAAGCTTGCTTTGGCCTTGTTGTTTTGAAAATACATGATTGCTTTATTAGTACGCTCAAAGTATTATTGTTTTTATGTCAAATGATAGACTATTGCTTTGAATCACTCGTGTCTTAATATTCATGCCATGATTAGACATATGATCAAGATTATGCTCGGTAGCATTCCACATCAAAAATTATCTGTTTTATCCTTTACCTACTCGAGGACGAGCAGGAATTAAGCTTGGGGATGCTGATACGTCTCCGTCATATCTATAATTTTTGATTATTCCATGCCAATATTCTTCAACTCTCATATACTTTTGGCAACTTTTTATACTATTTTTGGGACAAACATATTGATCCAGTGCCCAATGCCAGTTCCTGTTTGTGGCATTTTTTATGTTTTGTAGAAAACCAATATCAAACGGAGTCCAAACGGGATAAAAACGTACGGAGAATTATTTTGGAATATTTGAGATTTTCCGGAGGAAGAATCAACGCGAAACGGTGTCCGAGGTGGCCACGAGACAGGGAGGCGCGCCCACACCCCCTTGGCGCACCTGGCACTCTCGTGGACCACCCGTAAGGAAGTTGATGCCCTTCTTTTGCCACAAGAAAGCTAATTTTATGAGAAAAATCTAGGTGAAATATTCACCCCAATCGGAGTTACGGATCGCCGGATATTAAAGAAACGGTGAAGGGGTAGAATCTGAGAACGCAGAAACAGAGAAAATGATCCAATCTCGGAGGGGCTCTCGCCCCTCCCACGCCATGGGAACCAAGGACCAGAGGGGAAACCCTTCTCCCATCTAGGGAGGAGGTCAAGGATGAAGAAGAATAAGGGGGGCTCTCTCCCCCTTGCTTCCGGTGGCGCTGGAACACCGTCGGGGGCCATCATGATCACCGGATCTTCACCAACACCACCGTCATCTTGACCAACATCTCCATCACCTTCCCCCTTCTATATTCAGCGGTCCACTCTCCTGCATCCCGCTGTACCCTCTACTTGAACATGGTGCTTTATGCTTCATATTATTATCCAATGATGTGTTGCCATCCTATGATGTCTGAGTAGATTTTCATTGTCCTATCGGTGATTGATGAATTGCTATGATTGGTTTGAGTTGTATGTTTTATTATTGGTGCTGTCCTATGGTGCCCTCCGTGTCGCGCAAGCATGAGGGATCCCCGCTGTAGGGTTGGCAATATGTTCATGATTTGCTTATGGTGGGTGGCGTGAGTGACAGAAGCACAAACCTGAGTAAGTAGGTTGTTTGCGTATGGGATAAAGGGGACTTGATACTTTAATGCTATGGTTGGGTTTTAACTTAATGAATCTTTAGTAGTTGCGGATGCTTGCTAGAGTTCCAATCATAAGTGCATATGATCCAAGTAGAGAAAGTATGTTAGCATATGCCTCTCCCACAAATAGAGTTGCAATAGTGATTACCGGTCTAGTAACATAGTCAATTGCTTAGGGACAATTCGACAACTCCTACCACCACTTTTCCACACTCGCTATATTTACTTTATTACTTATTTATCTAAACAGCCCCTAGATTTTATTTACGTGCTCTTTATTATCTTTCAAACCTATCCAACAACACCTACAAAGTACTTCTAGTTTCATACTTGTTCTAGGTAAAGCGAACGTCAAGCGTGCGTAGAGTTGTATCGGTGGTCGATAGAACTTGAGGGAATATTTATTCTACCTTTAGATCCTCATTGGGTTCGACACTCTTACTTATCAAAAACTGTTGCGATCCCCTACACTTGTGGGTTATCAACGCACGCCTCGCAGTAGTAGGCAAAAATCGAGAGAAGGAGAACGGAGTTGGGATGGAGATGAAGGGCCAGTAACCTGTAATGGCGGAGGATGACGTTGAAAAACTCAGAGAAGGGAGGCACCAGGCCGGCGATGACAATGCTCATGAAGAAGGGGTAAAAAGTGCTCCCCTTAGCCTCTGGCGTGGGGGAGCCGGCTCGGAGCACAGTATCCCCCATCTCGTTGCCTTGCACTGCCTCATCAGGCGCATAGAGGCGAGATTCTTCTCCATCATGTTTGGGGGATCCAGGGCCGGCGAGTACCAAGCCAGTGGAGCCTTGGCCGCGGCCTTGCGGGGCGCCATTGCTCGCTGGAGGAGGAAGAATGCGGCAGATCTAAAGATTTCGGAAGCAAGAGAGCAAGAGCAAGATAGGGGATCTGAAGGAAGGAGAGTGAGAGCAATGAAGGTAAGCCTAACCCAGGCCAGCCTTTTGTCAGTCGGGCAGTTGCCGGGGCAGTGTGGGGAAGCGGAGACACCCACGTCCAATCAACCACCATGCGGCGACCAAGGCCGCAGGCTGTTGGGGCCCGTGGTGCTCCGCACTTGCCCTTTGGCTTCGTTGCTAATCCAAGTCCGAGCGTGCCTTGGGCCCGGGGGCTACTGTCGGCGTTCTGGGAACGGGGGTCCCCAGACTTGCCTGCCTGCGGCCTCCAGCGTGGCTCAAGCAGTGGCCCAGTACGGCCCGTCTACATCAACCCAAGCTCAAGTCCCTCGCCAGGGGCCAAGCCTCGCGGGGCGGATGATGCAAGGCTTTCTCAGGGGCGGCATCACCAGGCAGGCTCGCGAGGAGGCGGAGAGATCAAGGAAAGGAGTACCTCGCGAGGTGCTCGTGACGCAAGCCATGACGAGCGAGACCAGGCCGGCGCCAGCCGGTGCAGTGTCCTCGTTTCCTCTTTGGTGCAAAGGGGGCAAGCGCAGGCGCGGAGTACCGAGGCATCAAGCAAAGGTTACCATATCGATGCAATGAGACCAAGACCAGCAGAGCGGCAGGATGGAGGTCACCATGGAGCCCAAGACGGCGTCATCGCCAGTGCCTTTGGCAGTCGAAGACCAACATTAGTCAGGATAGCCTGTACTAGTTGTCCCCCTTCAAAAGGGCTGCTGTTGGCTCCCTTCCCACTTAATATTTGGGAAGAGGACTAGCGCCCCTATAAATAGGGACAACCACCACAGTGGAAGGCATCGAGATCTCACCTAGAGCCAAGAGAGATAGAGCCATTCCTCTCCAAGAACACCACAACAAGAACACTCCTCGCGAGGCCGTTCTTCCTCTGCACTATTCATCATCAGCCCCAGAGGCAATCCACCACACCAGACACTGGATTAGGGTATTACACCACAACGGTGGTCCGAACCAGTATAAACCTTGTGTCCCTTGTGTTGTTCATCATGTAGCTTAGATTCATGGCGAGGCTTTGGAACGTGGATCGGTAGGGAGAAGATCTTCGTGCGCACCCCAGAGTTCGAACCTTAAGGGTTTTGCTGGAACCCGATATCCGACACCAACAATGCCCCTCCATGCACCCATTGCCCCACTGCCACATGGTGTTGTTTGGTTGTTATTTTTTTGTATACAAGGGGTAACATGGTCATTCAATAACCTCTAGGGAGGGACTAGGGACTTTTTAGTCCCTGAAAACAAACAGGGAGGGACTTTTTAAGGAGTAGGGACTTTTTAGTTGGGACTAGAAAAAGTCCTAGGACTTATGAACCAAACAGGGCCTCAATATGGAGTACATACGGAGCAAAATGAGTAAATCTACACTCTAAAATACGTCTATATACATCAATGTTTGGAATATGTACTAGTAGTTCATATTGAAATTTACTAAAGGACATATATATTCCAGACAATATGGTAATCTCTCTAACCAAGGTAGTAGGGACGAGGAGTAAACGGAGGGAGCAGTAAAATTTTCTCCTCGTCCTGTGAGCCACCGCGCGCGTGGGCGAGGTAGCGGGCGTAAGGCGTACAGTAGTAGTACTACTAGTAAGCAAGCTTCACCTCATCCTGTGAGCCACCGCGCCCGTGGGCGGGGGAGACGGCGTAGTAAACAAGCTTCTCCTTGTTCCGCGAGTCGACGGGACACATCAAAAGTACTCTAGTGTATAGAGCCTTGCCTCTAAGGTAGGCCCCACATGGTTTGCCTCCTTTTTTTAACATAAAGTGTCAAGTCACAATTTGTTTGTTCACACGTGGTAGACGATCCTCAGTACACGTGCCAAATTACCATGTGGGCTGCCTTTTTGAATAGAAATGAGCTCCACCGTGTACCCGAGTGGGTGTGGTTGGGAAAAAGACGACAGTACATGCGCCGTGCATGCACCTCTTCTCTTTGTGCACGTCCCCCGCCTACGTGGGTGTGTGTGTGTGAGATACAAACCGCATTCGTGAGTGTTTTTTGTTTGGGGGGGGTTGATTTCGTGAATGTATTTTGTGGGAATATGTGTCGATGACATCTCAAACAAAATTTTGCATGCAATGTGTGTGAAATGGAGGCCTATCCATATCATATAGATAGGGCCGGGCGATCCACGAGAAGAGAGGGAGGGGTCATAGATATCGATAGAGTCGAAGAGAGGATCAAGTGGGTGGGTGCGAGATCGATGAAGAGAGCCATCGAAATTGTGTGTGTGTGCAAGTCAAATATATAGGGCGACTGACCTACCGGAACGTCAGAGGGCACAGGTCAAGTTTGTGTCTGGCAGGGAGACATGACTAGAGCGCTTGATGTATCGGTGTGTGTGGGTGGAGGGGGTGGGGGAGGGGTAGGCATAGGCCTAACTATAGAGGTAGAATGGCTCGTATATGTGTTGAGAAGGAGAGACCCAGCTATGTCCTGAGGGAGATTGGTCAACATCCATACATAACTGAAGGATGGGAAATAGGATGGGACAGAGGGAGAGAGAGAGAGGAGAGAGAGGGAGGGAAAGGGGTAGAGTGTTGGATGGGTGATAGAGTTGCTTCTCGAAGATGGTGGGAGAGGCCTACTAGACAAACTGAGGGTGGAACTGCAATATTATTAATAAGAGTGGGGATGTGTTTCTGTGTGTGCCTGTGCGTGATAGATCTGTCGGGACGCATCCATGGATGATGAAGGGGAACCATGTGTTTGGTAAGCAAACCTAACTAGATCGGTAGATCAATTGTTGTTTGTCGGAGGAAGGCAGAGACATACTAATGAGGAAGATCGATCGATGCGTGGGAAAACGAGTTATAAGGACCTAGCTAGCTATGTGTATAGCGGGAGAACGGTCGGTGTATGCCCATTTGTTAGAGTTAAATAAGGCCCAGCGAGACGGATAGGAGGTGGTGCGAGAGGCCCAGCTACTAGCTAGATAGGGGGAGGAGTGCGCAGTTGTGAGATCGATGAAAAGAGGGGCGAGAGTTTACACGTGTGTGGGACCGTATGATAGACACGAGGCAAGGACACATAAAGGAGGAGATTGAAGGTGCGTGTGTATGTTGTAGGCAGACATCGCTGGAGAGGTTTATTGATCGGTGTGTGTCAAAAAGGAGTTATGGACACTCTGGGAGAATGACCTAAAGAAAAAAAATGAATGTGCGCGATGGATAGAATGCTGAGGGAGGGGGAGGGCGAGGAGGGCGTGTGCATGCACGACAGAAAGTTAGTGGTAGCTACAAAGGTTAGAGGATTGTGTGGGTGTAAGAGACTAACAAAGATCATAATTTGAGTTGACAGTGGATTCATATATTTGAATAGGAGATCATAGTGTTCTAACATATGCATGCATGAATATAGCGGTGATACGCGTGCTGTGGTTTTGCACATGTTATACCATAATGAGATAATGCATGGCGTTTGCAACTCACAGCTAAATGCCGAACAATCTAAATCATACTATACATCGAACAATCTCACATTTTATTTGAATTTGTGATAATGTGTGGCGTTTGCAGCTTACAACTAAATATCGAACAATCTAAACAATACTATATATCGAACACTCTCACATTTTATTTGAATTTGTGGTAGTGTGTGGTGTTTGCAACTCACATCTAAATACTTGTAGGCGTAGGGGGCGGGGCACCATACATAATGTGATAAACACATTATACATATGAGACATGGTTTAGATTATGAAGATCTAGCTAGAGCTTGAAATGTAATGTGATTTGAAATCAACATAAAGTGGATTCAAATAATCGAGTTCGAGTTCATATAGTACACATAGTTCATATGTAACTCGATACTAATCATGTGGTGTGCTGTGAAGATAATACACAAATGATGGTTTAACTTGACAATAATGATGATTGTAGATCTTATTAAAACATAGAAATGAATTCAAATGCTTTGACTTCACAACAACCATTATTGTAGATCTTATTCAAATAGAGAAACGAATTCAAATTTAGTTCATATTGAAGCAGTAGTATATACGTTTGGAATGCACTAAAACGTTCATTTGAGTAGTATGTTGCATGCATTATACACGTAGAGAAATGTTTTAATTGATAATAACATGAATTCAAAGTTTTGAATGACATTTGTAGTGCGAATTGATTTGGTACAGTACATGTTAGGCTTGTCCAGAAATTTCAACCCCCACCTTGTTAACCCGAAATATTTAAGATATATCTTTGTCTTGTTGTGCTCCGACAACATCCTCCATCTCAACCCATGCCTTGCTATTCCAAAATTACAACGCGCGCGAAAACTCCTACCTCCTGTGGAATCCCAACACGTGAAATGCCCGTGATACCCCTGAACCGAAAGAACCGCCTCAAATCGGTGGGGGTACTTTCGTAACTTACCCCACATTTCGGACAAGCGCGTCCCTAAGCCATGGTTCCCCACTCCCATCCCATCCGCCCACCCATTCGTAACACCGAGGCTGGGAAAACCCGCGAAGCCCCACTCCCTCCTCCGTTCGCCACCTAGCCCGAGCCTATTCCCCGACGACGTCGTCCATAGCAAAACCTTGACGTCCCTCATCCACCGTACCGGATGAGGATCTGTGGTTGATCTGGTCGTCCCGCCGGTTCAGCCACCCTGTCCTCCACCTCCAAGGAGCTACCCCGATGTTCCCCTCGTCTTTCGCGCCACCTCCATTCCCACACCACCATCTTCACCTACACCACCGGAAGAGCATCATCATCACCGTTTCCTCGGATGAAGTTCC
Source organism: Triticum aestivum (assembly GCF_018294505.1). NCBI lineage: Eukaryota > Viridiplantae > Streptophyta > Magnoliopsida > Poales > Poaceae > Triticum > Triticum aestivum. The sequence goes on along the minus strand of NC_057801.1, from coordinate 57,536,270 downwards.
GGCCTAATCGGCGCCACCAAAGAGGTTGTACACTAATCGCCGCATTTTCATCTTGATTCGATCTCAGGTGCTGCCGGCGCTCGGTCCCGAGCCGACACGGTGCGGCTCCATCCACGGCGGCGTCACCGGCCACTTCCTGCACCGTGTCTCTCCCTCGGCGGCGACATCCACATCAGTAGGAGCTGCTGCTGCTTTAGCTCTCGCTCGCGCTGCTGCTCTGCTCTTGCTCTCGGTCACCTGCCTGGTATGCTCTTACTCTCGGTCTCCTACCTAGTCCACTCTTGCTATTGCTATTGCTCGCGCTGCTGCTCCCGCTCTTGCTTTTGCTTGCGATGCTGCTCCGATTTAGCTACACTTCAGTCGACTGAATCGACTTTTGGGTCAGTCGATTTTTAGGGGGTGGGGGGCTCGCCGGAGTTAAGGAAATACCACCCGCAGCGGGGACGGGCGCTCGCCGGAGAGTTACCCCACTATCTATCTTAGGGTACAGGGTGGGGGCAGTGGTCGCCGGTGGTGGTGGGGCGGTGGCGTGGAGATCACCGGAGAAAAAGCTCGGCACGGGGGACCCTAGAGGGATGGCC